>NW_024717788.1:950000-1055000 GCF_018991925.1 Homarus americanus
GTGTGTGTGTGTGTGTGTGTGTGTGTGTGTGTGTGTGTGTGTGTGTGGGTGTGTGTGTGTGTGTGTGTGTGTGTGTGTGATGTGCGTGTGTGTGTGTGTGTGTGCACGCGCGGGTAAGTTTGATACATATTATAGTAAGTGTGTACAGTGTATAGTACATGGTAAAACACATATCAACAGTGAGCTGAACAAAAAGAGGAAAGGTACCTTCATGTTTTATTAACATAGTTTAAGCATTATTTAAATTAAAAACATTTCGCCACTCTGAACTATAAACTTCATTACAGATATGAAACAGTGTGCATGATGGCCAGTTAAAAGATTATTACCATCAAAGAGACGATCAAAGTGGATGCTGGTTCAGGGTTTTTTTTATTGTAGTATTAATAGGATTTTATTGCTATACTTTCAAGACAATGATACTGGTCACAGACACCTTGACAACTCCTAACTGCTCTTCTCTATATATCCAGAGGTCAGGATTATCCATAAGCTACGCATCCTTAAAAAATCCTCCCAATTATTAAAGTTACCTTAATCCATGCACCCTTTACCTATCCTACAGGTATATATAATGAGATCACTCTGTGTCAGCCTACACTCCTATATTGTGTATCCTTCAAATATCCTACCAGGTAATGAGACTATCTGGAGCCACCCATCTACCCTATACATCATGAGACCATCCTGTGTCATCCATCCTTCACTAAATCCTATACCAAGCGATATAACTCCGAACCATGTAATTTTCACCTACACATAATCCTTCCAGGCAGGCATCCTACCCAAAACCATAGATCCTTTGCGCATTCCTACCAGACCACGGATGAGGGTACCCTGAAACCATTCTCCCTTCCTTTAATCCTACAGCCAAAACATCCACCTTAAAATCCCACCATACAATAAAACTTCTCAGCTTCCAGTGTTCGAAAAATCAACATTGGGGATTACCAATTCTATATTACTCTAAATTACCATAACAGTGACTCTCCCTATCTAAATTAATATTCAGAGAGAGCCTTTCATAAAACACATCTCAAATGCACCTATACAATCATGATTTCTAACTGAGCCTGCGAATGTTTGTTAAGGAACAGTACAATCGGCTACTAAAGTCCGTTCGCCTCCCCCGCTGAACCACGAACCCGAAGCTTTAGACACATGCATTATCCTGTCCATAAATGATTCAGATTCACAAGTCTGAATCTTGGGGTTCGTGGTTCAGTTGGAGAGGTGCCATGAGTTTTGTGGGTGTCTGACTGTACATGGAATCAGTACATGCCCAGTACTTGCCAATAGTATTTAACAGAGACGTGACCGACCGCCCAAGCGGCTAATGTTCAGTATTAATAGTATAATAGTGTATGAGTAAGCCGCCATAAAGAATGGCTTAGTCCATGTATAATCACTTATTTTTCAAATACTGTATTGGAGGCTTTATGACAATTGTGCAGTTATAATTATTTTTTAAGCAAACCCTGATACTTTCCTGTAGACAAATATGAGACATAAGTAACAGTAGACTGTGGGCAACAGATATTTACACAGTATAAATCTACCAGTTTTCCTAAGGTGTGGTGGCAACTGGACTGGTCTTCATATATTTTCTCAGAGCCGTCATGAGTGATTCATACAGACACCGAACTCTGTATTAGTCGGTTACAATACAGATATCAGGTCTGCTTGGAGGCGAGCTTAGAAATAACTTGTGAAATGAATGTATATCACTTTATTTCGTTTATTCTGTACATATGTATCTCTCTTATTTCATCTATACTAATTTATTCTATTTATTTTAGTTTATTTATTATGAGACACGTAGGAACATACACTTAAAGGAAAAATAATTGGTTCACTAAAAGATCTCAAACTTAGACTCTCCCTAACGGACAGTATGCCTTTGAGACCCAGGTGAATAGAATAACAAACAGATGGTCACTACTTTAAGACCGGGTCCTGACGACAAAGTGAATGATAATTAAGTCTTTGGTGCATAAAGAGACACTGCAGTCTACTACCTTCACTTTCTCAACTGTGAAGATAGGTCCCCATTTATAGATAGGTGCAATAGCGGCGCCCCTGTGCGAACCAGCAATTCTTAGCACAGGAGGTGAGCGTTGTATTCACCCTTCCGCCGCACCCCTTCGACGACAACAGTGATTATTAAAGATAAATCTATTACTTCAGGATTTACTTCAACCCCACTGTAGGTTTACCTCAGTGCAGTAAAGAACACAACGTACATCATAGTGAACACAACAATGCACAACTCTCTCCTGTAACACATGTCCACTAAGTTTTTCATGGAGAAATTCAATTAAATCTCTAAATACTGATATCAATAATGAATTGTTCAGAGACTCAACCATATATTAGTTCAGTCAGTACACTATGTTCAGGTACACTATTACCAACTATCACAAGAAGTTCTGATAATAAATACTAGTCAGGTGATCCCGTCACACGTAATAGTTTATATCTGACTGGATTTATATTTATGTAAATTTCACTCCATAATTGAGAGTCGAATTTAAGTCTCGCTAACACAGGCAATAAATCAAAATACATGAATGTGTATTTAAGGGGAATTATAGTTTGTTCTTAAGTATAGGATATTTTCGTCCCATTGTTTATAAAAGCTTTCAGGAGCTCTCAACTCTGCTAACATGATACCTGTCTGACTAACTGTTTTGTAATACAGTGTGTTGGAGTCTTTGCTTGTGCTGTGTGTGTGTGTGTGTGTGTGTGTGTGTGTGTGTGTGTGTGTGTGTGTGTGTGTGTGATAGAGACAGACAGACAGAGAGAGAGTTTTTGTGACTTGTTTTATATAAACGTTTAAGTAAATTATTACCAAAAATTTGATACAATTAATTTTTGCTTTTATCTCTGCACACACACACACACACACACACACACACACACACACACACACACACACACACACACACACACAGGTAGAGACTCAAATCACGTGTGTTAATATAAAGAGATACAATATTCAACTACCACAATAGGACTTATACTATTATACTCCACTACCTCCTGCCTATGAAGTCTTATCACGTAGAGGTCAACGACGAGTAAGTTGAGTATAATGCAACTTAATTGGGATACGTTCATGTAAACAAACGCAATCAATATACAATACAAACTCACTCACACAAACAACTTATACAATACAAACTCACACAACAACTTAAACAAACAAATAAAATTAACTTATAACAACTAGTCACTAATGAACACCAAGAAGTAAATGCTTATAATTTGCTTATCAGTGACGATTTATAAGAGAATTACTTTTTACAGCGCACTTATTTTACTACACACTAAATATTATACAGCGTTTAGTAGTACTCCTATACAACAGCTGGGATAACATAGCAAGTTCTATTAAAAAATTCCCCTATATTAAGTATTTAGTACCTGCACATATATTAATTGTTATATAAATTAACTAATATACAAAGTTAAGATAACCAGGAAGACAAAACGAATTATAGGCAATTAAAAATATATGGCAACTACCTGTATTGTACAATTACGGAAAGATAAGAAATACGAAACAAGAAACAAACAAAAAAATATTCAAAATTAAAATCGTATTCGTGAATACATTGAACAAATAAACCTACATAAATCATACATAAGGGAGAACACCTCTTTTATTCTCCTGTATCCAGAGAGATTTAACAAAACTACGTTAAATTGCGCAAAATTACATGAAATTATAGAGTAGCATAACAAGGTGCAGCAGCCGCCACTTGCTTCAGGTGACAGTGGCAGTCAGGTAAGATTCAATCGCACACGACCAAGTTCACTGAGGTTCTGAGGGTGAAATATAGGTGTGTGTGTGTGTGTGTGTGTGTGTGTGCGTGTGTGTGTGCGTGTGTGTGTGTGTGTGTGTGTGTGTGTGTGTGTGTGTGTGCGTGTGTGTGTGCGTGTACACGGCTAAGATTGATTCCGTGAAAATATTGATACAAATCGTTCTTGAGTCGCTTGATAAAGCTGTTATTATTATTATTATTATTATTATTATTATTATTATTATTATTATTATTATATAGTAGTAATAGTAGAAGTAGTAGGGTTATAAGTAGTGGTAGTAGTAATAATAAAAGTAAAAATAACAATATTTTTTTCATTGTAATCATTACTAGTATTTTCCTGGTTGTTTTTGTTTTGTGTTTTGTCTCGGCTCAAAAGAACATGAAGCCAGTGAGCAACACCACGTAACCTCTCCCATTATTATGTTCCTGTAGGTAATCACCCGAGCACCAACAACACTTCCCAAGGTACAGAAAATAAACTCCTGTATCTTACGTCCTTACAGTCCCAGCTGAGGTACATGCTGTCTAATTATTTCCGGACGGCCGCCTTAACCACAATCAATAAATCTTCCCACACTCGTATAAATTTTAGCCATAAATAGATAAATGTCACGTGGTTAATATCCCACCAAACGTAATATTACAGGTTACCTTTAATTAGATCTTGTCTCTAATCGCTACATTTGCACCATATGCCGAACTCCCGCCGTAAAAGAAAAAAAGAATCACAGGAATCGAACTTATTTTTAAGATGGTTGGAGGTCGTGGTATTAAGGCCTGGGATGGATGTGTTGAAGAGTATAGATTTCCGCCTCTAGGGACTCTTCTCAATGCCTTGTTTTGCCGAGTATAGCCGGAGGAACTAATACGATTCACGTTCGCTTCGAAAACGATAGCATTTTCACCCTTGGTTACCCTGTCTTTCGCGTTATCACCAGCTGGGGGAGGAACAATGGCCCTCAGCCACCCTTAAAACCTAAAATTAAAGGTCAAATACATTGGATTTTCGCCCTTTTAAGATGGGTGTTTGTGGTGTGTTGTTGGGCCGGGTCCGGCAGGCAGGATCCATCAGAGGGAAGTACTGATAATTACAGTGTAGGTAAATTGAGAAGCTGACGAGGAAATCCCGCTTCTTGAGAGAAATCTGCGGAGAATCTTGACGTACGTTCACCATCCTGTAATTAGGCGAGAGCTATGGAAGATTTACGAGCAGAGAGAAGCATAAGAAACAGAGGAGGAGTAGGAGGAGGAGGGGGAGAATAGGGCAAAGGGGATGACGAATGTGACCTGGAATACTGAGAAAGGAGACGATGATGTTTACGAGAAGAGTCAAAACACAACACAGTGATAAAGCTTTGGGAGAAGAAGAAAACATGACCAGAGAGGAGAGGTACAGACACAAAAACGATAATGTTTACGGGAAGAAGAAACTATAATAAGTGATAATGGTTTGGGAGAAATTGTAAGCATGAATATAATTGAAAAATACCAAAATATGCAAATCATAAGAGAATGTATAAAATGCAACAAGGAAATAAGTACATAGAGAGAATATGATTTGAAAGATGAGAAATCACAGTAAAAGATGGAAAAGCAATAAAGATTGATAATTGATAGCCATAAACAGACAGAAATATATATTCAGAGAGATACACTGACAGGAGGATAAACAGACACAGAGACAGACAATAAGATAGACACCTACAGTAGATAGTAGAACGCACAGATGGATGTATGTGTGGCCAGGGAGTGAAATACTTACATGTTAATTTGATTCTTGTATCTAATCGTGACTGTTCACAATCTGGCGAGTGTTGTAAGGTGAGTCAACCTTTGGAGTGGCGACACACACACACACACACACACACACACACACACACACACGTATACAGTGACCCTGGTATAGTGTTTTTTGTGGTGAGTAATGCGGTAGACGGCTGCTGGAATGACTTCTGTTGCATGGAGGGGAAATGTAGTGTGTTACATGCGGTATTTCCAGATTCACCGCATGTTGACCTATAACCCTGGAGTAAGTTGTCGAGGCGCATGGGGTTGCAGCATGTAGTGTGCGGTAGTTTTAGTGTGGACGTGGTATAGTTGGTATGCGTTACAGTGTAGTGACGTACGATGTATTGTGGAGGCATGGCGAGTGCATGTAGTAGTGCGGATGAGTTGGACCAGGTAGATGATGTAATACGACTATAGTGTACTGTACATGTTGGTATGTATGCTGGCCTGTGTGTGTGGGCTTGGTGTACAGTATAGTGTAGTGTATGTAAGTGAATGACCTTAAGAAGAAAACTAGTCATGCGTGTTACTTAGGCTCGGTGTTGATAAAAGGTAACCTCTTAGTTGTTGTTGATGTTATAATGCATTCTTACGCTTCAACCATTAAATATATCTTAAGGACGTATTCTATCGAGATGAGTTCACACACACACACACACACACACACACACACACACACACACACACACACACACACACACACACACACACACACACACACACACACACACACACACACACACACACACACACTGATTTTGTACAAGAGGCAACAAGATACATAGTTGAAGTCACAGTACAGTATACTCATTGTATTTCGGCTACAGTGGGAAGATTAAGCCAATAGAAGCATTACAGCGTAGAATTTGATCCCAAGATAGGCGGGGCAGTGTCTTGGGGGCACCTCTTATTAGGGTCCCTGAAATGCAATCTCTGTAAGTAACAATCTATTACCAAGCCGTCTTATTACTATCATTATTATTATTATTATTATTATTATTATTATTATTATTATATTATTATTATTATTATTATTATTATCATTATTATTATTATTATTATTATTATTATTATTATTATTATTATTATTTCAGCCAACAAGAGTGAAAATAATCAGTATTAACAGGGCCCCCAACACACAGACAAATGACCATATTATTCCAGAAAAGATAACACTGTACATCCATCCTGCCTTATCCAAGCTGTTTAATTGAAAATCCTACTGAAGTAAGTTTTGGGTCGTCAGCCACACAACCGGTTTCCTTGCTGGTTTAAGTAAATAAATCTGAATTAATAATAGCCTACATCGACGTGATTCCTGTGTTAATTGTATGCGTTGGTCTCTGGCAGGACGAGGAATTGTACTTAGGCATGAACCTCGGCGATTTAAATGGGTGCAAATTATTAATTTTCTGCACGACACGCCGGATTAATTCAGTAATTGGCATTGTTGGTGGTCATACGCTTATACGCAAAAAACTAATTAGCAACTAGTTGTTATGCGTAACTTAAGGAAAGGGGTGGGGGGGGGAGAGGGGAGGTGGAACAAGAAATTCCCTTTTGACTGAACAATGTCGCCCTCACAGGAAATTATTATCTGGCATTATAATAAGGGTTAGATTTGGTTACTTTAAGTTAGGTTAAATAAGGTTAGATTAAGTTTGGTTAGGTTTGGATTAGGTTC
The DNA here is from genome assembly GCF_018991925.1 of Homarus americanus. Taxonomy (NCBI): domain Eukaryota; kingdom Metazoa; phylum Arthropoda; class Malacostraca; order Decapoda; family Nephropidae; genus Homarus; species Homarus americanus. The sequence continues at coordinate 957,303 of NW_024717788.1, forward strand.
GGTTGTATTAGATTATCTTAAGAGAGATTTGGTTAGGTTAGGTTCAGCTTCGTAAGGTTAAATTGTGTTAAGCTGGGTTAGGTTAGGTTAGATTAAGTTATATTGTGTTAGTTTAAGTTAAGAGGGGTTACGTTAGCCAAGGTTATATTTGTATGGACAAAGTTAATTTAGGTTAAGTTTTGTTAGTTTATGTTAGGAGTGGTTTAGTCGAGGTTAAATTGGTATGGGACAGATTAGGTTAGGTTAAGTTAGTCTAGGTTAAAGTGGTATGGGTTAGGTTAGGGTCTTGGTAATTACTACAGGGACAAGCTACAATTAGATCTCATTTGACCACCACCTTGAAATTTTTACCGCCAAACAAACAACAAGAAATTCTCAAGGAAAACCAGGTAAGGAGACAGTATTGCCTCATATTTAATACGTAAACGTGGACAAACAAACACAGTAAAAACATCGAGAGAGCTATGTGTGTGTGTGTGTTCAGGTCGCCATATATGCAGTAAACAATTGGCTGGCTGGACGAGAACTACTTGGTATGGTCAAAGTAACACCAACAGGTTCTTATGCTAAGTCTCTGTAGGGGTCTTCGGTCTGGAGTCCTCGTGTACTTACAAGTAAGAAGGATATAATACTGGTAATAAGGTTCTATTAGCTCTCTTGGGTGTTGTCCTTACGTGAATCTTGAGCTAACAGTGTTTGTCATTCGATGTTATGCCAACACTGTCGATGTATATGGTGAACCAAGGTGAACGTGTATATGTATGGTGGTGATTTTACTGAACTCTCTCTCTCTCTCTCTCTCTCTCTCTCATTTCCTATACATTATTTCCCCCATTGTCTTATTATCTTTGCGATTTCTTCCATTTTGTCTCATTTCTTGTCTATTCACTTCCATTTCCATCTTCGTTCAAAGCTCCTTTCTTTATTTCCATCTCCCTGTACGTTTCCTTCTACCATTTCTCTCTCCATTCATGTCTTACTCGATCACTTCTATCGCCCTCCATGCCCCATTCCTCCATTTTATCTTCCTCCACGCTTCTTTCCTCCCCCCACGCCTCCACCCTCCATTTCCTTCTCCCTGCACGCCCTGGCCACGACGCCTGACGAGCTAAGTGAAAACTTCTCACGACCTCCGCCCGTTTATGGCCTGAAACACGTCCTGCTATTCTAATGATGTAGCCTTGTGAAAATCTGCGTCAGACCGGATTATAACATAGCAATCCCTTCCTTCTCGAGCCACGGATAGTCTATATGTCAAAGTGGTTGAAGGTGTCGATGGACCTATGATCGATGATGACACTGTTGCGTAGCTGTGGTCAAGTACCATGTCCTATTAGTCATCACTTGAGGATTAACACAGGTCACTCACATACCTTCAGCCCACCAAGGTATTGATCGTGATTTGCCCGATTAAAAGTTTATTTCTTTTTTCTTTTGGATTATTACTTGAACTAACTTTAACTTTAAAATCATTATAGATATGATGTTTTAAATGCAATGTAAATAAACAATTCCCCCCCCCCCCACTAGTCACTAAGGACGAATTCACTTCCCTGGTGTCCCCTTTAACAGGCTTCCACACCAATACAGTGAAGGGGGGTTAAAAGACACGTATGCTCACTGGATTGTAACTAATGAGATTTTTTTTTGCTGCGGAATGGTTTTGACAGTGTGAGAAAATTATTATCGTGGCTAAGTTTGGAGGAGTTGGGGCCCCCTGAGTGGGAGGAGATGAAGCATTACCTGTATTTTATTATCATCTAGGGCTAGGTGGAGACGATAGGGGGGCGAGGCAGGTGAGGGATGAGTCGACCATACTACTAGATAGCCGGGTTAATTTGTTAAGTTTTTCAATTGTTTCCTGGTGTTTTAGGTTTTGTCAAAGTTTCCAGGCTTCATCCAAGGGTTTAATTTTGTCAATTTATTTCGGTTTTTTCTTATGGGTTTCTTATTTTTTCTCTATTATATCTAGAAAATTTCGCATATGTGTCAACTACAAAATTTCCCATACTTATTATTGTGTGTTCCATAAGCTTTCTATATTTCTCACAATACACTCTTTCACATTCACAGTTTTCAATAAGAATCATCAATACAACTTGTTCTTCTCTACATATGTCCTCGTATATTCTACATATTCTTCCAGACATACCCTTCCTATTCATAATTTTTTTATAGACTGACCAACAGACCGACAGACTGACAGACAGACAGTGACACACACACACACACACACACACACACACACACACACACACACACACACACACACACACATATATTCCACTAATCCCTTCATCCCAGTATACCTCCTACACACGACGTATATATAGCATACCATATACTCACAGTTTAGTATACACCACCCACATGCCCTTACTACCTCCCAATGTTTTATTTTACCGTACATACCTCATCCATAACCTACCCTTAAGAGCTTCATACCACCCCACCCCACCCCACCCAACCCCACCCCACCCCCACCTCACCCCACCTCACCCCACCACACCCCACTACGTCTTATCTGTCTTATCTAACTCTTCCTTGTCATTGGGTGAGGCGCTTCATCTATGGTAGGTTACGACAACTCCGTGTCCATCAACGAAGAAAAACTCCCCGGTATTGTAGCTAAGATAAGGAAGATCTCATTTACGTGTCTCTGTGTCGTTCGGTCGTGAAAGGTCGTCTCTTCAGTAGACCTCTTCGGTGCCTGGTCGTCCCCCTACCCCGTCACTCTTACCCCTATTCTCGTACCTTCACCTCTCTTAACCCTATCCTCCTCCCTCTACCTCTCCTACCCCCCACCTCCTACCCCTACCCCCTCCTCCAAACACTCCCAACCCTCTGCTTATTATTCTGAAAGCTTATGGAAAAATATTACCCAAATTAATACCACACGAAAATTAAAATTGTTTGCGTTTCTTCTCTTCTCTAATCGTTAGCAATGCACCCCTGTCACATGTCATCACCGGTGAACTAAGGAGGCGTGTGAGTGTGACAACCATGTGTTATTTATGGGCGGGTGTGAGGAGATATTAATGTGTGGTCAGTCAGCATCCCGCAGGAGGACCAGCCACGTCCATCATCACGACACAAGTAGTGTATAATATATGAACATTATCAGTCTTTGTATCTGATGTATTATGTAGGATGTATGCATTAGTTGTACCTGAAATGACAAACAGGTAACGTCTGTGTGTGTGTGTTTGTAAATCTCAATGTGTATTTTTCTGATATGCTGATGACGTGATATTTAATGTTTGCTTAATGTGTTTCTGTCTTTAAAAAAAAATAAATTAAAATGTTTCTCTGCTGCCAGGATGAACCCCATCATTACACACTCTCTCTCTCTCCTCTTCGTGTTTCGTCTCTCTGAATAAAGCAGGATAATATATATGTTCAGCTCTATTAAGATAACCGAAATGGTAAGCTTGAGAAACACTACTCCATCAGTCATGCAAACGGACACACATACAAACAGAAGGACATACTTAAAGACAAACGGACAGTCGGACATACTTAAAGACGAATACACGGACATACAAACAGATGGATACAAGGACATACAGACATAGACACATACAAATTTACCTACAAAAGAAAATTAAGACAGGTTAATGTAACCCATAGTTATATCCCACGTTACCTTGGCTAAATGAGGATCAATAATCACCAGTCTGTAAGTGTCTACTGTACAGGGATTATAGAAGTTACTTAAATACAAGTTATAAAAAATAAACCTAAAATATCTGTGTTTAGAATCATTTACCTGGACGGTCTGAACTATAAATGTAATAAGTATAACAATTTTATTTATTTTATTCAGTCATTAAGTTCGTTAACCTGTCCTTATCGTTATCGTATCCGACAGGTGATATTCGACTCTTAAGTAGTACTTGTACAGTCGTGGTATAAGTTATTGTTATTTGATTTACTATTATACACTATATCAATCAGGCAATTAAGGTGTTTTCTTGAAGGTCGGCGATCATGCCCCTCCACTACTAAAAATTTCCCCCCGGGCTGTATCACGGCATTCGGTAGATGATGATCTCTCTCTCTCTCTCTCTCTCTCTCTCTCTCTCTCTCTCTCTGTGTACCCTCAGATAATTACCAATCATCAAGAATAATTGAGACTATTTTCCGAAGACTGATTCTTCTTGGAAGCTTAAACAAAAAAGAAGTTCGTAATAAGAATAAGATTTAGAGAATAATTAATCATAATTACGCCTCCCTCCACAAATTTGGGTAATCGACAAGAATTACAAGGAAGACCTGTGCACCTTGATGATTGATCGAGCGATTAACGAAAGGACCCGCCTGACGGAGGGTGATCCCCCCACCTGTATCTTGGCTACAGCGGACGTCCGGTACTCCTCCTTACACAAGTACACACTCTCTTTACCCTGTAGGACTAGATACGATTATTTCTGTTAAGAGATAAATATGAATCTTATACTATGAGAGAGCATTCTACTACTCCTTACGTCACGACACCGCCGTCACTGTCTAACAGATAGCAGATAGGAGCCATGAAGTAAACTGTATTAAAACTACTACCATACAACACATGCTTGTATTCAGAGATAGAGGTGAAATAATTATTTAAAATCCTTAGTCTGGCTATTATTGTGAGGTTCCTTAGGGTCCTAGGGCCATTCCTGGAGTTTACTATAATGTAAACAAACACACCACCACTGTACCTGGTGGAACTGAGGGCGACTGTACTTACACTTGATCTAATAAATCTACATAAATGCAAACACAATAGCGATTTACGGCTGAGATAAAACTGATTCGGATAATAATAAATGAAGCGAAAGATCATAAATCGTCTCGTCGTTGGCCGGGGTCTTGGTGAGGCTGGCGTGCGCGGCCACCGTAACTCAAGCTTGCAGGTGTTTATGAAGTGTTCAGAGCCGTAATGTGGTGATGGCGGCCCGATAGCCTTTATCAACGATGAGAGTTCAGAGTGCAACGTCATCTCTCTCAGGGTGCACTTGGTTACAAAGAAAATGGAAAGGGGGGGGTAGAAGGGGGAAGGGGGTATGGGGTATGGGGGAATGGGGGGAAAGTATGAAGGGGGAGTGGGTGGTAATGGTTTCTCTCAGTGGGCTTTATAAGGGTAGTGGTGAAAGGGGTACTTGTGATATCTTGATGACACACCGTAGTTAAGGTTTTGGTTAGATATAGTTATGCTTATCTCTCTATCTTCTTCTTCTTCTTCTTCTTCTTCTTCTTCTTCTTCTTCTAAACGCATATGATAATTCAAGTGTCGGCTTAATTTATGTTGTCTACCAATCATGGAAGACTGAGATAACTAAAGTGTTACACAAATACATCACTAAAACAACAGTGAGTAATATTTAACTTCTCAATAATTATGTGGAGATACAGGTCTAATGTTTTGAGCTCTTCCCTTCCTATTCTTTTTTGTCGATAATTCCACAAATTCCCAACTATGGAGGGAAAAATTCTGAAGATTACTTTGATCTGTAGATGTAATTAAAAAGAATGCTGTTACGGTCCAAGGAATGTCTGTGTTTTGAGGTAGAAGAAGTTAATTAAGCTTTATGAATGCCAGGAATAACGTAATGGTTTAATATTATACAGGCCAAACATCCCAGCACTTTAGTTTAATGTCCAGTCTCGTGTATGGGATAATATATTGACGACTCCCTATAGTTTCATGAAGCCTCTAAATCACTTGAAACAGACAGCCACACTCACATGAACAACTAAGCGGGTATCTGATTTCTGACGGATGTGGGTGTGAGACAAAGACCAACATCTACTCGCCTATCTGTCGTGTATGATACGCAGTTTTGTGGCAAATAATCATTTTTAGGTTGATATTCACGAGGATATAAACAGTTCATAACATCTGATAGGATGTTAAAACTTACTGAAGGAACAATACAGCATCTTAACAACGACGACCGATGATATGACAGAAGCCCCAAGAACCTCCGAGCGACACGACCATACCCTGGCAGCGCGGAGGGCGGCTAGTGAAGGCCCTGGGACTATGATGTTTATCACTCTCGCAGGAGGCTGTGCTGTACTTTAGGCTTGTTGCCCGGGTCCTCACAGGCTGGGAAATGGCCGGCATGACGTGTACCATGTAGGCATAAATAATCGTAATTGTCCCCTTCATCTGATAGGCGCTAACGGGTCCATTTTCTTTGGGAGGGTGTCATGGCACGGCGGGGAGGGTATGGGAGGTGAGGGCAGTCTGCCAGCGTGTGTCAAGTAGTACTGTACTGTACTGTACTGTACTGTATGTCCTCTATGTTAGGTGTGGGTCAACGGGTCAACATGCTGGTGTAGAGGACGGCACCAGCGACTGTTTCCTGCAGGTGCTAATCTGTTGCTCCCATGATCAGTGATGTGTGTACCGCGAAGAACAAGATTTTCAAGCTAAACATTGGCTTCCCGTTGAACTATTCAACAGATACCTCCATATCAACGGTGCATAATGTATTCTGAGATGTTTGCTAATATTCTTCATTTAGTCTATGAGTCAACAGCTCCACAGGAGAACAGACACCTTTATCTTACACTTGTATTTGCTGTTCCTTACGACAGGAGCTGACGGCGACTTACCTCTACGATCAGTCAGTCGCCTTTAACACGAGTTCTTTCTAAATACAGGCTAGAGAGGGAAGTTCTTGTACATAATATTCTCGAAGCTACAGTCATATTATGTATATGTATACACACTTTACATCTATCTGCAATAACCATACATCAACTTTTTATAGGACAAATGCTTATCAAATACGAATATATATATTCGGCTATGAACCGATAAAAAAAAAACTTGGAAACATCCTAACCTGATTGTTTATATCTCCAGTGACACAAGAGACTATATCACCTCGACTGTACCCGACTGCAGGACAAAAAAGATCTTAGTGAACAACAGCTGGTTACCATGGTTACTCTTGTTGTTTATGAACTACTCGTGCATCGTGTCGGGTCACCCCCCCCTCAGTTGATATCGTTTGCTCTGTAAACACATGAGGGACACGAGCAAAAAACCTGAGTTGTATACAGCACCCCTCCCGTGTGGTATTATTAAGTCATTATTTACTCCGTGATCTATAAGGTATTAGACAACGCTTCCCCACCAGCTACCCGAAGGAGGAAGACGTGTTGTGGTGGGAAGAAGTGGGAATGGCTGGGTCAGGTCCCCAGCAGGGAGACCCCACAACTACTGACCAACCACCTACAGGCTACCACACAGGCCAAGCCGCCACGATTTTTCGACACACTCTATTGCATTTTCAGCATATATTTGGCTACGCTTAGTTGCCTGTTTTTATGAAGGGCCGTCGGAGCCATTATCAAGAACCGGGACAAGCAGGCCACGGCCCCCCGCGCAGGTCACCCGCAGGAGTCGCCCATTACAGGTTGGCGGGGGTCTGCGGCCTGCACCAGACCCGCCGAGACAAAGGACTCGTGATAGTAAAAGTGGGAGGGGCGGAGACTTTAGACTACAGTACCAGACGGTTAATCTAATCGCCTATAATGAGTCCATAATTTGTAGACGCGACCAAGCGACAATGCGCCCACGATAAAGAATACTGATTGAAATTCTGCCTCCCTGTGATTTAAATAACTTGATAATAATAAGCCGCTGTGTATTGCCATTAAGGAGACAAATCATTAAGCGGCGGATGGTTGTGGTATGCTACCGCGGTGGCAGGGGTTAAGGGACCAGGGTGGTGGTGGTACCGGTACTACTGCATGGTAATTAGCTGGACACTGCTGATATGACCACCGATGGCTTGGCTGAGGGAGACCTGCTGGCTTGGTGGTGGAGATGATGGAGGGTATAGGGCGGCTGGTGGAGAGAGAGAGAGACTAGTGGTGGAGATGATGTTGGAGATGAAGGATGAGAGTAGGTTGGTGGAGAGAAAGACTGGTGGAAATGATGGAGAAGCTGGAGGATTTAATGATGGGGATGATGAAGGATAAGAGGAGATCGGTGGAGAGAGACTGGTGGAGACAATGGAGGAGATGGACGCTGGTGGAGGGAGTGACAAGGTGAATATACTGGTTGAGAAAATCACGACGGGTGGAGGACGGATTTATAGTGTGTGTGTGTGTGTGTAAAAGAGACCAGATTTGACGTAAGATTATAACAAAAATTACACACCATTAAACAAACCAGACACAAAATAAGACAATCAGCTAGGATAAAACAACCCAATTAGAGAGAGAGAGAGAGAGAGAGAGAGAGAGAGAGAGAGAGAGAGAGAGAGAGAGAGAGTACAATTCACTTTTTCAATTACTCACTCCTTAACAAATTTCATAAATTACTTCCTATTGTTGAGTGGATTAGTATGCAGTGAGTTGGTCGGTTAGTTAAGGTTATTAGTCAACCACTCGCCAACTAAAAAGTTATTTTATTAAAACAAAAAAATAATAAATAAATAAATAAATAAATAAAGAGTTAGCTAGAGGCAGTTCTAAGGGTATTTGATTCCCTATAGATTGTAAATAATTATATAGATTACAAATGGTGTCAGTTTGCTTAGCACGATCAAGTAACAGTTCATAGCTGTAGATAATTGCCTTCTTGTGTGTCCTGGTGTATTTTAATGAGACCTGATGTGTTCCGGTATGTGGTTTATGAGACTTGGTGTGTCTTGGTATGCGTTTTGTGAGACCTGGTGTATTCTAGTATGCGTTTTGTGAGACCTGGTGTGTTCCGGTATGTGGTTTGTGAGACCTGGTGTGTCCTAGTGTATATAAATGATGTATCTCGAAGTAATGTGCCTGGATGTCTCTTCATACGTCTCTAAGTACGAGTATCTTTGTCTCCTTACATATGGGCATCTCAAACTCTATCTCGTTCCTAAGGTGTCAAGACCATGATGTTCTAGCGTATTTACACAACAAAGGAGAGAGAGACCTGGTAATGAAGTCATACTCAACAGATTACCGAACGTGAAACAAAATTATTGTATCGTAACACCTGATTATTTACCCCCCCCCTCCCACCTTAATTGGCCTAAAGATTAACCACCCTGAGGCTAACCTAACGTAACCTAATCTAACCCAATTTAGCTTAACCTAACTTAATATAACACCAACCTAACATAACTTAATGTAACCTAACTTTACCTAACCTAAGCTAATCTAACCTAATCAAACCTAACCTAATCAAACCCACCCAGATAGCGTTAGGATGTTTAATTATACAGCAACAAAAGATAGGGTGTCTAATCTTCAAGTGAACTATCATATCTGCAACCTATGGCCTGAATCTTCGAGAAGGGGGCATCATTTCTTTATGTATATATTATTTTATATTATGAGATCACAACTACTATATTACAATAACATCCTATAAGATTAGTCAAGGGGAATTGAGAACTTTGTGCACTATAGAACAAAAATGCCTTAGAGTTATTAAAGAACAAAAAGAACAGTATTATTCTTCCCTCATAACAAAGAAATATCGTTTGAGATAACATATAACAGATAACTCAGTGTAGGGATGAAATAATGACTTAAACATTATTTTACATATATTTTAGTACATGTAAGAGATAATAATAATAATACAAGTACTACTGCTACTACTACTACTACTACTACTACTACTATTACTACTACTACTACTACTACTACTACTACTACTACTACTACTACTACTAAACAACTCCGCACAGAAGCACAAGGATCGAAGTACCAAGTATTGACCCGTACTGCCGAACACAGCAGGGTGAAAATGTTAACTTCCATTAGTGAGAAAAAAGAATCAATTTACATGCAAAAAAACAGAGCATAACTGCCCATTTGAAGGCTAATAATATAATTAGCATAAACGTTGGACCATCGCTGCTTCATTACAATACTCATTCAGAGTTATTGTCTGAGTGAACAATTCTAATATATCCAGTAGTGTGTCGGTTTGTTGTTGGAGTATGTCCTCTTCAGTTTCTTCTTCTTCTTCTTCTTCTTCTTCTTCTTCTTCTTCTTCTTCTTCTTCTTCTTCTCCTTTTTTCTTCTTCTTCCATTCCAACAATATTTTCTGGTTATCTTGAGTTTCTGTATCTCCTTCTTGTCCACTACTGCTCCTCCTCCTACTTCCCTCTTCCTCCTCCTACTTCCCTCTTCCTCCTCCTACTTCCCTCTTCCTCCTCCTACTTCCCCTCTTCCCCACTTCTAACACGTCCCCATCCCCCCCTCCCCTCTAACACATCATCTTCCCCTCAATTCTCTAAACACCATTTCCCCTTCCCTATGAGCCCCCCTGCCCCCAAAACCTCTAGTGCCCCATTCCCCTGACCTCCTAACTAGTCCTAGCCCCCCTGCCCCCACCTCCTAACTTAGTCCTAGCCCCCCTGCCCCCACCTCTAACTAGTCCTAGCCCCCTGCCCCCACCTCTAACTAGTCTTTGCCCCTCCCCTTCCCCTTTAACACGCCCCCATCTTCCCCCTCTAATAACTCTTGGGCCATCTGATATTTTTTCCCTTTAAGATAAATTACAGGATAAAATATATACTTTTGACCTTTTCATCTGTAATAATGACCAAAACCTTGACAATATATTTTTTGTCATTTTTAAATACCAAATTAATATTATTTTTAACATGATAAAATCTAAATGAAACTGAGAACCAATTTTTTTATATAATACTTAATATTCGTGATGAACAAAACTGTGTATCTTTAATATAATCAATTCAAAAATATATATATTTTTACTTAATAGTGAGGAATCACCTTTTCATCTCGGAGCAGCGGGCAGAAGGTTGGGAACAGCACGTCCTCCCTCTGTGTGTGTGTGTGTGTGTGTGTGTGTGTGTGTGTGTGTGTGTGTGTGTGTGTGTGTGTGTGTGTGTGTGTGTATGTGTGTGTGTGTGTGTGTGTGTGTGTGTGTGTGTGTGTGTGTGTGTGAGTACCACCCCTCCACGATAGCCTCAAATTGCGGTATTAATGAGGCCAAAAGTTAGTGTCACGTTGGAGATACAGATCAGAAGGAACAAGTCAATAGATTTCGATCAATATTGGTATGGAGTTAGATCGTGACCCGCTACGATATCATAACCTAAAAGCTTAATGGTATGAGTCCTTAAAAGAGATATCAGCTTGAGAGGTGATGGTCAGGTCCTGATCTTTATAAGCTTTAAGAGTTCAACTTTTACTCCGTCGATAGGGAAGAGGGAATATGAACAGGATTTAGTTTTATCATTAACCTTTAATACCTCCAAGGTAACAAACGTGATCATTTATCACTGTTTTATGTCAGTTATCGTACGCCCCAGTCCTGTTTAAAATTTCCTTCTTCTTCTTCTTTTTCTTTCATTTCCTTTTACTATTTTTTCTCTTCCTATTCTTATTTCTTCTTGTTCTTCTTCTCCCTCTCATTCTTCTTCTCTCTCGATTCTTCTTTTTCTTCTTCTTCTTTGTCTCCATGGTTAGGGGAATAAATGCACCTACAGACGTGACCAAGCTACTCAGTATGACTCCTAACCCTGGCAGTTCATACTTATATTCACCCAAACAAGAGCTCTTAGGGGGTTGGGGCTGGGGTTGGGGGTTAGGGGTTGGGGGTGGGCTTGGGATTAGGGGTGGGGGGGAGTTCCCTTGTGACAACCTCCTAGGTGTCTTGAAAATCCTAAACATTCTACGCTATTGTGCATCTTCATTCTTATGTATAATAACTGGGTACATTTCTTAACCTAACCTAACCTAACCTAATGTAGTCACTAATTCACATGGAGTTATAATAATAATAATAATAATAATAATAATAAAAAGGAGATTTACTTCTATGTCGTGATACAGTCTGTTGTGTATGAACGCTAAGTGGACGATCATCCGTAAAATACCAGACAAATATTACAAAGAATCAATTATCACCATCATACTTGAGAACACACACACACACACACACATACACACACACACACACACACACACACACACACACACACACCAACAGCTGGGGTGGAGGGAGTGTGACCCTGAGTGCCAGACCTCGACACATCGTTCGACACACTCCTTGAACGCACCATTTACAAGTCTCAGTTATTTAAGGAACCGGAATTCACCGTTCATGACCACGAGTTCGACGGTGCTCAGTGGTCGAGAAAATAGGGCAAGTGTTTGAGGAAGGGCGAAGGACTTCCTTGTGCGCAGTTCTGGACCACGACAAAAACGGTACATGTTTTTGTTAGTAACTTCTTTCCCTCCTCGCCTGTTCTGTCAGCTGTAACAGAATGAGGCGAAATACTCCTTTTAATGGTCAAGTTATCATTTTAACTTTACATCTTTACCAAGTTGTAACTCGGCTGTTAAAATCAATATCGAGGTTATCAGAGAAAGTGTTTTATTCTAAGGGGGATTCTGGGTAGTATTTTTCAGTTCTTATCACCAATAATTGTAAAGAAAAAAGACTTTGTTGGCCAGAGTGACTGGGAATATTTCTAGACTGGTGGTATTTTCTGCCCTGGTTACCAAAGTGTAAATTGCTTCAGTGTAATTCTTCCTGCTTTATAAGTCTTGGGTGTTCTGCAGGGTAAAAAAATGTCCCACAAGAATTCGTTTAACCTGGTAGTTTGATTAAGTAAACACTTAATTAAAGGGGAAATTCGATGACTCGAGATCTTATTGCATGAAGAACAATGTAAAGAAAAAGCATTTTTCTGAAGAAAGAAAAATATCTTCCGTATTATAAAAATAATTAATTAAATAGTAGACACTTAATAGCTTCAGTGAGTTAGTTAAAGGAAACAAATAGCAACTTTTACAATTATCACATAGAATAACAACTTCAATTATACGGTAACGACACTGTTGTAACTGTACACTGGTCAGGGAGACCAAACACTGACGATACGATACTGGTAATTACAAGACTGAAGCACACGACTTAAAGTACACTCGCTGACAGTGCAGGCGTGTCTATGCGTACACTACACCAAAGGCTTACACATATAAAACGACTCTGAAACAGAAAGAGAACAACTCATCTACCAGCTTTCTATTGCCTACATTTAGATAAGATCATCATCACGGACCCACATTACTGCACACCCCAATGTTGGCCATCAAACGCTCGCCCACTGAGATGGTTCAAGATCCTTCACGTCCTGGTACTGAACCACCTCCAGGGGGAATCACAAGATATAGCTAAAGTGAAATAAAATATATCTAATGTATTTATTGCACGTAAGGGTGACCAAACGAGTGCTTCCTGGATCACTCCTAGAAACTTACTCACATACGACAACAATATGGAAGAGAATTGAGAATCAACATAAACCTCCCCTGAAGACTTTTGCCTGAACTAGATCATAAACCAGAGTGCTGTGAGGCCATAGTGACTCCGATGGTGATGATGGCGAGATAGTGTAGCACGTACACGCCTTCATGACCTAGAGAAATTTCCATGGCCGGTTAATACATTGGGCGAGTATTCCCTCTCATCTCGTGACCAAGAGCTCGTGTATGATGGCGTGTTAGATCTAAGACTGCCTGCCTCAACCACCGCCAACACGGGCTAACATTCATACGCCTTGTATCGTACACGCGCCGCCTCTTATTGTCTTTCACCAGCCCGGGTGTTTTTGGCTTTCCTAATTTGTTCTCATGACTTTTGAACAGAGTAACCGTGAGGCATAAACCAATGAGGGAAAAAAAATCCGCGTTTAGAAAGTTTCGGCTCCGTATATAAATTCCACAATGATAAAAACAAGCCTGGACACACTTCACTTGGCTGCACCATTCACCGCCTTGTTGAAATGGTCCCTTGATAATGACCAGGATATTTTACACGAACCAAAATATTTCTTCAAACAACTTTCCTTTTTTTTCCGTTTGTATTATTTTTTGGACTCTTACGCTTATTCTTGCATTTCATCATGATTTTCTTACTTCCTTCGAAATTAGTTTACTGTATGTTGCTATTGTTCCAGTGTCGTATTTTCTCTTACTTATACGGGAAGATCTTTTAACTTATGCACCACCGAACCTAAAGGTCTCTCCATCCCTCCCCGGTAGCTGATGGCCTCCAGCAGTGGGAAAGAAATCAGTGATCGGCAACATCACAGCTGAACCTCCTCCATAAGACTGAAAATTACCCTTCCATATTCAACCATATCCACCCAAATTACTCGATGCGGTTAGCTTTAACTTAAGTGTGATGAAGTGATTTTCAGAGAAATAACAACAGTTACTATAAGAATTACTTATTTTAATAATAAATAATACAAGACTGAGTAGTTCAACATAAAATTAATTATGCCAACAATAGATTACATAATGTTAAGGTAAATATGACAAGGAAATTTTATAGATAATATAAAAAATATTTGACAACGTATTTGTTATTTGTCATCAATGAATACCTCTTATTACTAGCATCCTCCTCAGATGACTCAAGTAAAAATACACAATTATCATCAACACCTGTAGATAATAATTATGCTCTTCAGTATGAGTTTCGTTCCTAAAATAGATTCGAATATATTCTTAAGTTATCTATTAATTATTAAATTCGATAATCTTTACATTTCCAATAAAAATACGAAGAAAATATACCAGAAACTCTGCATTGTTTTCTAAGTTTTTCTTCTTTACTTAGCATAAGCTCTGAGTACAGTACATCCACCTCATAGTGTTATATCTTTACCTTATAAACACTGTTCCCTAAATCACCCGTGAGTGTACTCGGATACAAACCACAGGATATACTCAGGCATTAATGACGATGCATAATTAGTGATATAAATTAAGTTTTGTAATATGCAATTTCCCAGGTAATTATATGAAGGACACCTCACAATCCTCTCCCTGGGTGCGTGCCAAGGATCCTGTTTATAATTTTGAAGGACTTAAGACAGTGTAAGCGCCCCTTCTTGTACACTACAAGGGGGGGGAGGGGAGTCCTAAGATCACCATATGTAGTATACGCCATGCCGTTCCTGTAGTCCTTTACAGACTAATATGATTCAGTGATACTTTAGATTCCTTTATGTAGAATACTGAAAAATAGTTATAAGTGCACAGTGTAATATATTAATAGACTTAAATAAAGAAGAAGTGTATCAACATTCAGTACATATCAAATCAAAAGTTATTCAAAAAGCAGAAAAAATGTAATCTAGTTTAAATAAAGTCGAAATATAATAAATCACGTCATAAACAAAGTAATCTTGAAAACCATTAACACAATCTTAGCAAATATTTCGCTTTGTATATATGCACACAGGTAGTCCATTCTGTCGTCTAATTAAGAGCCGGAAAGCACACAAAACAACGAAGTGATAAAAGACCTCGGTTGAAGTGAGGAACACGGCCCGTTAGCCATAGCCCACACCAGAATGAGAGTCGTGAGGCCAGGCAGGGTCCGGTGTTGAAGCGTCACAGCTGAGGGAAAACATGTTCAGTGTGTACAACAACGAGGAGCGAGTGAGTGAGAGACCCTACCACCACACAGTAAGATTATATCAATAATAAATTACAGTGTATTTCCAAGAACCGGATACAAGCTATATATATCAATGTACATTAGATTACAACTGAAAAATCAAATAATTATCGCATAAGATATGACATCCTCCCATATAAAACAAACAAGGAAGATAACGATAGTCATGATAAGGATTCCAAGTCACGTATGATGAGACAAAAAGCTTTCCGTATCACTTGTGTGCCTAACCTCAAGTTCCCTCAGGCTACTCTGGTCCGCTCACGACACAATGAGTGATTCAGTCTCTATATACTGTATACGTTCATCTGATGTCCTTCTGAGGTTCATGAGGGTATTATATCATAGTGACTTATCCCACGTGACTATAGTGTCCCTCTGACTCTACCAATACTCACGACAGATTACCAACACACACACACACACACACATCCTTGGCCCTGTTTCATAACGTCCTCCTCCAGTGGTCCGGATGTTTGAGTTGGAGTCAGTCATGTATAACTTGAAGCCGTAAAACAGTAAAGTTATTCGCCTCCAGGAATCTTTGTTTTCACATTGACTTCAGTAATTAATGAGATGATGAAAAGACAAGATAATTTTTTTTTTTTGCTTGCCACAGTTTCTCAGGATTTAAGGTTTACTCAACAGATGAAGGATACTTATATCATACAAGGGAAAAAAGATGAATATAATAATTAAACAATAATTAATTTAATCACAATAAATAGATAAACCGTTGAAAAATTATTATAATCATATACTAATTAATTCAATAACTCAATAAATACATAGATAAACCGATAAAAAAATCAATAAAATCGTATAGATAATGAGGAGAATAACGGGAAGTCAGAGGTGAAGGGGGGGGGGGGATGTGGTCAAGAGGGAACCGCTAAACATCGGTGACATACGAGAAGCTGATCCCTGATTTATAAGAATTACTAAAGGAAGATTATGACATGATATTGCAAGACTAAAACATCAACCAGTTGCAGGGATCAAAGTGAGGGTGAAATTAGGAAGAGATCGGATACAACAAACTGTAGATTACACCTTTTTTTCGGTATACAAGGAGGGAATATGGTTGACACTGAATTCGACCGCCTTCCCTACCCCAACTGTAAAATTAGGTACCTCTTTACAATTGGGTGGATTGAAGGTGACCCGGACTAGCGCGAACTAGGGACCATTAAGACAGCTAGTAATATATTTACTCGACCAACAAATCTCTCACTAAAACTTGGTAACGTAAGAGTCTGTCAGAAAATATATCAAACCAAGTCACATGTGGCATACTTTAAGTGATTTATTGAGGTGCATCACACAGCCACAACTTCCGCCTTTCCTAACCTGACTGAAAATGACTTTTTCCCCACAGGAGGGTGATGTTTGTAAGTGGTGGTGCTTGAGGCTCCAGTTGACCAGTTCACCGTTCTTACTGTTTGTTATTTATATTCTAGTTTATTTACATCCCATCATTATTCTTGTTATGTTTCTGCCTTTAGTGTTTAATTATCTTCTCTTCCTTGTCCTTGTTTGGTTTCTTCTTTTGTTTATGTTCTTTCTTGTTTTATTTCTTATTTAATTGTTCTTCGTTCTTGTTTTGTTTCTTTCTTCCGTAGTCATTTCTCCTCTTCTCCTATATTTTCTTTCTTCCTCCGCCATCTAATTTGACTTTTCTGTCTTATGTGTGTTATTTGATTATTCATAGCTACTGTGTATAACAAATGAATATTTTTCACAAGACAAATATGTTAAACCACGTCATCCACTCACCTAACCTAATCGAACCTAACCTAACCTAACCACCCAATAGAATCTAATATAGGTTCCTTTTCCTGGTATAACAACTCACAAAGCTGTCAACTGAGATCTTCAATAAAAATATTAGTCGTGTAAAATAAAAATAAAATCGCACCAATATCATTAAGATAATATATTTTGTATAAGGAAAATAATTAAGTTTAGAGTGAAAGTATTAGAATAAATATCAAACAATACAAATAATTTTAGAGGATAATTAAAAATTTTAAGAAGTTATCTTCATTTTTTCTCAAAGTGTCTAATTGTTCAATTTCTGCTTTCGACTTGTATTTATTTAAATATTCTTATAAATACTACGTATAGTCATTGCACATTTTTTCTATCTTTACAAAATGCATGTCTTTGTGGTACTTGCCACGTTGTGTGTGTGTGTGTGTTGTGTGTGTGTGTGTGTGTGTTGTCCGAACCAGTTTCTATTGTGCTTGAAAAATGCACAATTTACGAAACTCTAACTTAACCCTGAAATGGAATGTGTTAAGTCAGAATATATATATATATATATATATATATATATATATATATATATATATATATATATATATATATATATATATATATATATATATATATATATATATATATATATATATATATATATATAAGTTTTCTTTCGTATGCTATATTTTGTTTTACATCAAATTTATTTTGTTACCTTCATTAAATATTTTTTCTTAACCCATCAGGGACGATGTCTTAGCCCCAGAGGATTGCAACTGAAATTATCATCCTTGAAGAATTAATCCGCCAGAGCTCAAATCATGGTCCTTAAAGGCTTATAACCTCGTCTATCTAATTCTGTTTATAATATCAATAAAGTATTACTTAGGGTCATGGTACGCTGTATAGTATTAAAGCTGAGCAATCTTATATCATTGTTTATCTTAAAATCAAACGATGAACAAAAACCTGAATTTCCTTGTCCTCACTTTCTTATAAAACAAATTATACGAATATATTAACACAAAACAAAACATATTAAAACCCTTAAACTTCTGTCACTTATGTCAAATATAAAGAAAAGAAAAATAGATTACTTAACGGAAAATTGTAACACATTTCACATAGTGTTTCCGTGTGGAGATGTTGAATCACATTTTCTTTCACAATAAAAAACACGACTTAGTGATAAACACAAAGACGCTGTCGTCGAAATATCACTTTTTTACTTTAAATGACGCAGCTGCTACCTGATAAATAGAACCCCCCATTTTGTTTTATCTAGTATTGGTCTGTAAGTGCAAATTTGTGGTCGTATAATGATATAACCATGTCCGTCGTCCACTGACCTATGTGTGTTGTCGTCGTACGCCATCTGTCGCTTGTAACAAATTATTGGCTTCCGTGCATTGACTTTAGTGTTGGTTAATAGGTTATTTTCGTTATTGTGTTTGTATGTTTGTTTGTTTGTTTGTTTTGTTGAGAGGGGATTTAATCATAGAAAATAAAGGTACTATACATTATTGGTTAGTCCAACACACGTGATGGCAAACCGCCGCCTATTAAATGTTGATTAAAAACAAATAAGAGAAACGGAATTTTGTTTTTATATCCGATAGGTTATGAGTAACACGATGATCCATAGGCAGAACTCAATCTATTCTTCCTTATACTAATTGAGTTACCTGCCATTGTAGTGATGAACAATACCCCGCGGACCATTTACTACAGTAGTAACAACAACATCCTTATAAGGTAACTAAGCTTGGTACTCTAAATGCTTTTGACAATTGATCACTGTGACTGATCCCTCCTGACTGCACAAGTTCCTGTCTGTCCACAAAGGGTTTACGACACAGACACAAAACCGAAGAATGTTTACATGTTCTTTTATTTTACCTAACTATTTATATATCTATGTATGAATAACTGGGGCAATACATTCTCAACTGTTGATATTAGTTTTTTAATCGATAGTGTTACAAAAATTATCAGTATACCGGCATAATATGATCCGGTTTATGTATGATTAAACAATGCAATTTTCAAAACACATTCATGATATCCTGTCAGGCATAGATACTAAATCCAGCTTGTAATTCATACATCAATGAATTCTACTTTTTATTACAGAGTCTGCCGATATGTTTACTACTCTACGATATATCAACTTCTATTCTTATTGAGATGCTGCGCCGTACTGGAAGACGAGAAACTTATGATGATAACATTAAACCCAGTAAATAATAAAAGGCTTTACATGGCACTGGGAGCCACCATAACTTAGAGGAACAAAATAGTGGACTTTCAACGTGTCAGGGCAGCATGTTGTGGGCTAAAAGATGGCGATGCCCCAACAGGGACATAAAGGGTACTCACCATGCATAATACAACGTGCCCACCAGACCGTCAAATCACGATTTATTTTTGCGTCCAATAAAACATGAGCTTTATAGTGTTCTGTGTTGTTGTGTGGGAGATGAACTTTATCCACAATGAGGTGATCTAATGTGGTGAGGGAGAGACATGACCGCTGTTTCTTAGGTTTACGGAACGAGCTTATAAAAGTAGAAGGGTTTTTATATATATGCTAAAGACGCATGTATAACAATTAGTTGAACTATCATGTACACATAGTGAATAAACAAGTCGATACATAATTAAATATGTAGAAATTATAATAAATATAATAAGAAGAAAAAGAAAAAGGAATTAAGAAAAGTTGAATGATAATAATTCTGGTATTATCTTCTGCATCTCTTGATTTCGTTTAATATAGTTTTGAGCACTGTGGAAATTTCTTTAATATAAAGATGCGTTTCTGATGCCAAATTAGGCACTGACTACAACAAATTATTATTATTATTATTATTATTATTATTATTATTATTATTATTATTATTTATGCATCTGATTATCCAGAAAGACACGTATACCTGACTCCTTTCTTCAAAGACCCATTTCAGTAAAGTCTACAGGTGACGTAGATGACCGTGGGAAAATCTCAGAATCCACAAAGGGATATTCATTTACCTTTGAACCGGATATATGTATCTTATTACCGGCCTGAACAATATTACATCTCTAACATTACTTCCCCAGATAAACAGTAATACAGGATATTCGTGTATAACATTATTCATTGACAATATAAATTCCACTTACTATATATCCTGAGACTGAATTTCAACCATTTGTAACTTATTGACAAGATTAAAATGAAGTCATTAACAAGACAATCTTCGGAGGAGGCGGTGGGGAGGAGGCGGTGGGGAGGGGGGGAGGTGAAGGAAAAATTTTACGATAGTAATTATTGCGAAATACGGATGAAATACGGAGCATGCACGATAATGATAATTGCAGAGATAAACATAGAGATATTGTCTGATAACAATCTCGATAAGAAAATCATGCCCACTCTTTCTCAAACTGCCCGCATTAACAATCTCTCGGCATAACGGTAAGGGATAATTAAGTCATAACATACGGAGATCTATTATAAGCCAAACGTACCCCCTTCATATATAAATAAACACACATATCTATCTACATAAAAACGAGTCTAGAGATCGGGAACACAACACACATGCCAGCGAGCCTCAATAAAGACCCCCCTCACCTAAATCCTTGATATCGTGCCAGTTAATCTCGCCTAATTGCTACCAAACGGAGACTCGGTGATTTCAATGCGTACATAAATAGTCATCCCGTACAGGTAGGCAGGAAGGAGAGAGGCTGGTGACCGCAGTGCAGGTAAGGGAGCGGCAGCTGGTCTTCAATGTGGTAAATCTTATTCAGACATACATACATACATACATACATACATACATACATACATACATACACACACACGTTTTACAGAACTAACTTGCTGTAAATATTATACCCAGTAAACGGTGCTCAATTACCCTGGTAGATGAATTGCCTATATAAATAATAATAAGAGCAATGGTATAATGTCATGGACCGTGTACGTACTGTAGGTTGACATACAAGTGAATTTTCAGACCAAACGAATATGAAAAGGTGTTTAAATTTAATATACAAAGTTTTTAACCGAGATATATATGCCGAGAGAAAGAAAATTTAACTAAAAACTGATGATAAAAATAGAAAGACAATAATACGAATAATAACAAGAGTAACTTATTAATCTTGACATAAATACAAATAACAATAAAATAATAAAGACAATAAAATAACAATTAATAACAATAACAAAACTAATAAAACCAAAATACGTATCATAAAGAAGTAAGATAAGTTACCTTGCATAATAAGCCAACCAGCCCGGGCCAACCCAAATCCAAGGTAACACAGCGTTTTGAGCACAACATAAGCCCTCTCATTAAGTCATACCCAGGCAGGTTATCTTAGCGTCAGGTTCCAGATATGAATACTTGCTACCTTATAATGAGGGAATATGGTTCAGGTATATTTACGTCAGTAGTCTTAAGTATGATTAAGTAATGAATAAAGCTTATGGAGGAAGGAATTATCTATGTATGTTAATATTTTTATAGTTTCTTGGATATTTCTTGACAATATTTTTTTTACTATTATTTACGTTTTCTCTCTCTCTCTCTCTCTCTCTCTCTGACCAGACGTTCGCACAAACACTCGTACAGCAGCAAGATGAAGACAACAGAGGTAAAGAGAATAAGAAAGAAGATAAACAAGAAAAGGGAGGAGAATAAAATAGAGAAAGTAAGAGAAGTGTAAAGATAAATTTACGAATTCTGAAGAGAAGATGGAATTATGTTTCAACTTCCAGCAAGAAAAAAACTCTTCAAAGAAAATAGACAGGACTTTAACCTCGTTTGGAAGCCACAAAAGAATATTTCTGAAGGTCCCTGAACAGCTGACTCCTTGTACGAATACTAGCATGGAGGAGACTATGAAGGAGGCGTCGAGGAAGGGGGCTGAAGGAACGTGTAGGTGGAGGAGAATATGAAGGAGGTGTTGAAGGAAGGGTTGAAGAAGGTGGAGGTGAAGGACACTATGAAGGAGGTGTTGAAGGAGGGCTGAAGGAGGTAAGGATGTAGGAAACTATGAAAAACACGTTAAGGGAGAGGATGAAGGAGACGAAGTCGAAGGAGGGGGCTGAAGGAGGTCGGGTGGGGGGTGAAGGGACGTGGTGGAGAGCGCTGGCTGGTTCTCACCCTAGATTAGTGCACACGAGAGATGGTTATCAAGGAAGTTTAGAAAAAAAAAGTGAACATCGTCGATACCCGGATAATTAGATATTCAGACGACGATGTTATCAATTATTTGGGATGATAGGCGAGGGGCGCGACTCTTAGCCCTGACGTGGGAAAGTTGTCGTGGCGTCGTGGATCTTATTCTTATCGGGAACTTTGATGTGAATTATACTCGATATACAACATGCATGCCTGTTAAGTCCAGTTGAAGTATCAGGGTACGTGTGTGTGTGTGTGTGTGTGTGTGTGTGTGTGTGTGTGTGTGTGTGTGTGTGTGTGTGTGTGTGTATTACCCTCTCATATCACTATATTCTCTATAAAATCAAAACTACACAAGAGGACAAATGAGAACCTTTAGGATAAGTAAACACGTATCCAGACGACGTGTATTATGAAAGCATTATCAGCCGGGTTCCCCAAGGTGTCTGTCTGTCTCTTTTTTTTTATCAATAGAACACGAGAAGCAACTTATGCAATTAGTTACCTCGAATATGTGAGAGAAATTAATGACTCTCATTATAAACTGGTCATCTGTTGGGATAGATTTTATTATATAACTTTTAGACTGTTAGAAAGGATTTTGACTGTGATAATGACTGGACACTGACGGATGATACCCGATAGAGTATCACTAACACGTATTATGAATCTAATGAATATATATAAACAAACTACTTTATCTAAGGCTGCCACTAACACGAAGCATGCCTAAGATGATGAAGGATTCACATTTCACTGACCTAACCTAACCATATCCTTTAAGGTTCGCTATTAAGAAAACCTTATGATTCAGGCTTATTGTTACTATAAAGTATTTCCCAAAGTGTTCTTACTTGTCGAGGCTGCCTATGATTTTGCAGATTCTAATAAGAAGGAAAGAAAGGAATTAAAAACAGGGGCATCAGAGAATTAGTTACTGACTCCGTTATGCTGCATGTTTGGTAAGAAAAACTATCAAGCGAGAAAACCAATTATCAATTAGGTCATGAAGGGAACGCTGACTAAACACAAACCCTCAGAAAAATATAATATAATATAAGAAAGCACTCAGAGACAGACGGGGGCGAAGGCGGGTGGGGGGGGGGGCCGTTGATTGGCAAGGAAGGTGGCGTGATGGTGTAAATTTTATCGAACATATAATAAAGCAAAGTGATTCCCGGATGATAGTGAGCGAGGAAAATTGGAACAAGTGAAGCGTTTTTAAAATATTATTCCCGGAGCGATATAATACTACACAGTGAAAACCAAACAACAGAACGCTGACCTCTCAACTTTAGTTCTGGAGGAGGTTAAGTATCTCTCTACCCGCGATACTGATGTATAAATACGAGTGTAGAAGCTGCTAGTTATCGCTCTCTTGGTCTTAATAAACTACAGGTGTTCGAAATTAATATAAAAGTTGGTTAAATGATGAAAGTGGAGTTAAGCGATTGTCAATTTATGATTATTAATGACAAAACAATTTATGTAACAGACTACAAGAACCAACTTAACCTAACCTAACCTAACCATATCTACCCTAGGATCAAAGGTTTGGTTTTATTTAGTTTAGTAGTTTCATTTGGTTTCTTATAATTCATGGATATGCAGTCTCTGATTTAAATTATGACCACAGGTTTTTTTTTCATATTTGCCTGGTTTAATTTTGTTATTATTACTCGTAGTATATTGTATGATTTTTTATTTGTGTTTATAACCGACATTTTAAGAGAAGTACATCAGACATTGAACTAAAATAATTATTTCTGAAATAACATAAAATAATACATTAAAATTTGTGGTTAGAAAATATCACAAATTTGGTAATAAATATATTTTTAATCCTTAGACTTATATAAAAGACATTGTAAAACAATATGTAATAGTCCCTGTTGTTTGATGTCATCCTCGAGATATAACTCAGTGTTACTGGGCTACAACTTCAAAACACAACAAAACTAATCCCGAGAAGCATTGCAAATAAAAGACACATAATACAAAACACGGAAGAAAAATATAGCTGTGAAGGAAACATTAGGATACATACACTCCCATAAAAACAGACTTACCTACCCACAAAATTAATTGAAAACTGTCCCCCCACAAAAAATAAAATCCCTCGTGATATCGACAAGAGCCACCGGGGTAGAAATTGCCAGTTTTGTGGTCAGGGGAGCGGCACGTTCCCTCAGTAACATTAAGACGTTATCACTTCCTTACTGCCCCCGGGGTTCTACAAGACTTCATCTGTGACCTTCTCTATCTATGATTCTATATCCTCGCCAGAAATTCCAGTCGGTAAAAAAATCAAACAAGTTACACATCCCTCACCCAAATTTCCATACCGCTTTGTTATTACGATACAAAACGAATCAATTCTTAGTTGTTATGTACCAGAAAAATAATACCGCCTACTAGCTACCTATTAGACAAGATAATAACCACAGTAACTATGACGTTAACTTGCCCTTATGACAATCGTTGGCAGTAGGACTCGTCACAGTAGTACTCATAGATCTTGATCATTACGTTCAATGACTCACCCAATACTCGATGTTCATGTTCACCTCAACTTCCTTCACTCACTCAACATATTCTAACGACTATAAAACACATGAAAATACTGTATGAGATTTTGACTGTATTATTACTATGTTGAATAAGTATCCTGGCCAAAATACACAACAATAACACGTACTGTAGAAAGTATACTGGAGAAAATACAAGTTGTATTAACCCCTACTTGAAGAAAGCTCACTGGATAAAACATCTTTAAATTATACTACAATAACAAATGCAGAAATCAATGACATAAAACTAACTTCCACAACAAACATAAAACAACGAAAATTACGCCCACAACAACCAAAAAAATTACCCCTACAACACTAACGACAACACAACAAAACACAGCACAACACAACACAACACAACACCCTCACAACACAACACAACACAACACAATGCAACACAACACCCTCACAACACAATACAACACAACACAACACAACACAACACAACACAACACCCTCACAACACAACACAACACAATACAACACAAATACAACATAACACAACACTTTCACAACACAATACAACACAACACACCCTACAACACAACACAACACAACACAACACAACACAACAGACCTCTACAACACAATACAATACAACACAACACAACACAGCACAACACAACACAACACAACACCCTCATAACACAACACAATACAACACAACACAACACCCTACAACACAATAATACAACACAACACAACACCACAACACAATACAAATACAACACAACACAACACCCTCACAATACAACACAACACCATCCTAACACAACACAACACAACACCTCCAACAACACAACACAACACAATACAACACAACACAACACCCTCACAACACAACACAACACAACACCCCTCACACACCACACAACACAACACAACACCCTCCCAAACACAACACAACACAACACCTCCCCAACACAACACAACACAACACAACACAACACAACACAACACAACACTCTACAATACAACACAACACAATACAACACAACACAACACCTTCACAAACACAACGCAACACCTCACAACACAACACAACACTCTCACAACACAACACAACACCCTCACAACACAACACACCCTCCCAAATTACAACACAACACAACACCCTCATAGCACAACAACACAACACAACCACGTATCACTAACCCACTATGAGGTCAGAACACACAGTAACTCCGCCTAACACACAGCCCGGTATATAAAGCGTAATGATCCCTCAGATTACCCAATTAATAACCCGAGCTCACATCACCTACTTGAGTACAGCACATACCTCCTGAAGCAGACGACCCTGACGAGAGGTCGTGTCAGAACGGTACTTCATCAGGTAATCGGATCGAATAAGCCTCCTCCAGTACTAATGGGTTATACCTTACGCTAATTTAGTAGCCATTAGGACTGAGGTTAGGTCCTAATAGGTTCGAAAGTACTAATAGGCACTAGTCCTAATAGATCCCAGCTCAAACCTAATCATTAGTAGTAAGGCCAGCTTCTATTGTGTCCCACCATTAATAGATTCCAACTCAGACAAACTAAACCATTAAAATTGAACTTTAATTCAAATAGGACCCGTATCTAAATGATTTAGTTTGGTTGAGTTAGGTTAGGGTCAATGGGGACTGGGGCCTATTTTACATGCAATTTCTCTTTAGTGTGGAATTCCCTGCAGAACTCGTCACCGACCACACGCAACGATAGCCATCAACACACACATACCGGCTGCAACTCTATTATTAAACCGTTTATTATTATTATTATTATTATTATTATTATTTACATACATACATACATACATACACAATAATATAACGATAAACAGGAACCACCGTACACTGCTAAACTCTGAAGATCAACAAATAAACATATCTATTTTTAACTATTTACCACATGAACTCTGCAGTATATATTTTTGCTTAATTACACAGACCTCCAGCACACAGTTACTACCACACAGACCTCCACCACACAGTCACTACCACACAGACCTCCACCACACAGTCACTACCACACAGACCTCCACCACACAGTCACTACCACACAGACCTCCACCACACAGTCACTACCACACACCTCCACACAGTCACTACCACACAGACCTCCAGCACACAGTCACTACCACACAGACCTCCAACACACAGTTACTACCACACAGACCTCCACACACAGTTACTACCACACAGACCTCCACCACACAGTCACTACCACACAGACCTCCACCACGCAGTCACTACCACATAGACCTCCACCACACAGTCACTACCACACAAGCCATCACTACAGAATCTATCCACTCTACTCATACCACTAAACTACTAAACTACACAAAAGTCGTACTAAATGAACCCGAATTATACATGAATCACCACCATTACAACAACACAAACTACCCATTATACAAACCACTATAACAATAACTACTTTTCTTATATACAGGCAACTACCATACAGGTCAATCAAACCAGGAAATTTAAATACAAACTTAACTTCTACAGAATCCTCAACTTTATGTATATCTAAAAAAACACTATCGAAATAGCAACCCCTAGTTAACAAAGCTTAAACTAGCAATCCCTAGCCAACAAGGCCCAGTTAACAAGCATTAGTTACCTAGGACTAGTTAAAGAGCCGACATCACAAGCCATTCCACCCCCACAAACTACCCTTAACTAACCCTTTCTTGTTCCTACGAGAGGTTAAGAGCCCACGCTGGGGTATCCAAAAGGTAGCAGAAGGCAGGACTCTCTCCTCCATATTGAGCTCTTGTGTTTTTGTAGGATAATAATCAAAGGGTTTAATTAAGGGGGGAACATAAAGAAACTCTCTCTCTCTCTCCCTTCCTCCGTCCCTCCCTCTCTCTCTCCTTCCCTCCGTCCCTCCCTCTCTCTCTCTGTCTCACACATAAAAAAACCCTCTCTCACTCTCTCTCGGTTACCATTTGTTTTGTAATTAGTTGGTGTCTAATTATAAACTCACGTAGTTTAAATAGTATAATAATTGTTTGTAAATTAAATGATATACATAATAATGAGGTGTAAGGGAAATAATTACTAGCCCAAGACAATAAAGAAATATAATTACAACCATTACTCATCAGTGGAGGTTCACTATCACAGTGGTATCAGTCGACAGCACTAGAGGAAGATATTATACGGGTTCAATAGGTACTACGTCAGCGGGAGCATCAAATACAGAACCGTAATAACAGCTGCAGTGTTGAGGTGAGCGCAGGTAAGGATCAGGCATCCCTCTCTCCCTCCCTCTGTATTACCACCGCCTTTGTCTGCTCCGTCTCAAACACTCAAGCTGTATAATCTCCCGGATGATTCAATAAGTATCCCTTTCCTCACGTGTAATTATATCATTCTCTATAATACGAACCATGTTCCTTCAACACAATGGCAAGACGTTGTGATTTATTTCGTATCATCACTTCTAAGCGAGTCAGAGGAATTTACATGCTCAAGAGAGTAATTTAATTTTGATCTTCTGTTTTATGTAAATGATATTTTCTCCACATCGTCAGTATAATGAGGCTTTTCGATTATGTATCGCCTAAGATAAAATATTTAGATGTTCTTATTCCAGAAAAAAGGGTCATTTGCTGCCTCACTCACCATGAGGAACACGTTCTCTGCTCATTACCCCCTGGACCACCCTCCCTCTCACACATACCTGTGCAGCACGCATCCCTCACAAACAAACATTTTTGCCTTATTAACCAGGCCGGGGAACCCAGGAATCCGGCTCACACCACCGCTCTAAGTGCACGTTACGTTTCCTCACATTTTCTTCCCCGGGTCCGTACTCTTGCTCAGTCTGCAAAGGAGAGTGGTGGGCGTGCATCCCCCGCCCACCCGCTGATGAAGCCAAACATTCACGCCCGCCGCGGCTCAACGCCCACCGTAGGTAGAGCGTGGTTGGTGGTCCCCCACACTACTGATGTATGAACTCATCAGGACTAAAACTCGTGAGGGCTCTACAGTTCCTTGTTATTGGTCGTCGTTGTTATGCATCTGGTATCTCGGAACTATTGCTCATCCTCGTCTTATGGCTGCACTTTTTCTGCGTCACCTGCCTTTTGGGGCGATTTTAAGAGGCTGTTGTCTTAGTCTATAATCGGATTTTGTTCTTTTTTAAGTTTGATTGTAGTTTTAAGCACGCATATTTTTGCTTGTAAATTGCGCTTTTAAACGCTACGCTTCTCAACGATTCCCTTAAAAAGAATTTAAGGGATTCTGAGCCGTAAAGAAAAGGAAAATACGGGTGATGCGGGCGAGTTTGGACACATTAAGAAGAGGCGGTGCACCTTCCTGTCTCGCTCTGATATATCGACTCATCATCCACAGATATCGTGAGGGTTTGTCATGTCCTGTTGTTGTGGCTAATGACGCTGCATTCTCCTCCACCAGTAAGGGGGGTAGGGGGAGGGAGGGCGTTTAGGGGGGAAGGAAGGAGATTATGTGGAGGGGAAGAAGAGGAGGAAGGAACAATTCATGTCTAGAACCCAGATGAAGATTATTTGGAGAAATTACGAATTCTCCGGGTTATAATGTATAAACCTTCCACACACACACACACACACACACACACACACACACACACACACACACACACACACATGAATGTATTATACGATTATTTCATGACGAAGAATAACATCAGAAACGTAATGACCAATTTTTATTGTTGTCAGGCGAGTCTTAGCACTAAACACCTTCACCTTCACTACAAAACGAAAAGGAACAAATTTCACCCCAACAATGAGCCGGTCGTACGTGTTATGGTGTTCACTGTGTATGACCAGCAGGTGAGTTTAATTTCTTCCTGTTTCGCTTTGTAGAACTGATGATCAAGGTGTTTACTGTCCTGACGTTTCTAATGTTGCTCTTCTTCATGATATCAAAATCCCTAATGTAGCGTTCATCTCTGGGAACACACACACACACACACACACACACACACACACACACACATACATATATCACTGTTGTTTATCCTCCTAGACTGTGTTAAAGGTGATGTTTGTGTGTAAGAGATGGAAAAGACAGTGAGTGAAAGAAAACTTGGCCTCTCATTTAGACATCATTTTGGTCTACATTTTATCATCTTCTTTCACGACGTTTTCTACTCATCTCTTACATCTCTCTCTCCTCTATTACTTCCTTCCTATCTTCCAGGTTTCTTTATCCCTTAATTCACTCCACACACACAGCTGGGAGTGTAATGATAACAGATAGATAGAAACAGATAAACAGACATTTTTTTTATATATTCATGGCTATATTTTGTTTACACTTGAATGTCGTTTCCTGAAGTATAACCGGAAACAAAAAGAAAAAAAATCTCCCTTCATTCATTCATTCATTCACTCTTACAGCTATATCAGATGCGTTCTCTTATGGTATTCTCTTCCCATAATAAAAACAAAAAATCATACTAACTCTTTTATTTATCTCTGTCTCGTTTCACACACCTGGGTATAACAATGATCAACACACCCATCCATGAGACCCACCCCCCAAAAAACCACTCGATTCAATGTTCACCTGTCATAATTACGGGTCGTGTCAGGGGATCAAAAGTGGTATGATTTAGTTTGGATATTATGGTTATACAGGAGAGGTAAACAGTGTGTGGGGAGAGGGGGAGGAGGGGAGTGGGGAGGAGTGGGAGGTGATCAAACCGACTATTATAATAACACCTGTGAATATATAAGTAATTCAATATTCGTAGCTCAGGTAAATTGCTGTATCAGTGGTCACCTTATTTACAGGATCACAAATGACATGATGACAGTGTGTTTTTTTGGTCTCATAGGCACACTTATACTCTTCTCTGTACACTCAAACACTCAAAAGACAGTATCGTGCCACCTCTAAACACCCTGCAAACACTCCTTAACATAAGTATCTCGTTTCAGCTCTACTGGCACCCACAATATGTCGAACACCTTTGATTTTTGTTTTGCTTGCGAATTTGTATAAGATAATAAGTTAGTTGTTTACGTTTGCATTGTAGTGAGAGGTATACTGTGTTTGTTTATGTCTGTCTGTACGTCCATCTGTGCGTATGTCCAGTGGTCGTTTTTACACATGAAAAATAAAACAGTTCCAGGGGTGAATTTATATTAGTAAGTGGGGTCATATGAGTAAATAAAGATCTAATTGGATTGTGAATATACTTCGTTGACTGTTTCAGGAGTTATGACCCTTTCTCGTCAGTTTACAGCCTCATGGATTATACTTGGTTCGTTTATATAAGTCTTGCTTAATATTTTGTGTGTGTTTGTGTGAGTGTGTGGCGGAAATGGCTCTCGGAAACATATAATGAAAGTGATTGTTGGTGCTTACTGTAATGTGTTGATCATTATAAGAAAATATGTTTTTTTCCTATTCCATAATATATGTACATATTTATTCTAAGTTTGTAATAATAATAATAATAATAATAATAATAATAATAATAATAATAATAATAACATCGATAACACATAACACACTAAGATCATAGTAATATTAACACCATTAAACAATTATTATTATTAGTATTATTATTATTATTATTAAACTGGCATTTAAGGTAGCATCAGCAGGTAAGTGGTCAGCGCCTACCATCGCTCGCAGGAACAACCAAGCGGCCTCTCTCATCTCAAATTCCCCCTTGTGGAATATCATGTTTATAATCTTCATAAACAGTGAGGAAGAGGAAGGAGACAGTGAGGGATTGAGCTTGTGTGTGGAAAGTGTCGTGTGGAAGTGTGCGGACAGACGCCTTGAATGATATATGGAGGAGACTGTCCACGAGTGTCCCTGGTGGAGGGCGGGAAACAACGTGTCATAAAGTGACAGAATAACGGCGTTAACACTGTGTTGAGCACAGTGAACACATTTTGTTACTAATTAGTGGCAAGAAATACCGAACGCTTGTGATCAGTCAGTTGAGTACGAACGAATTGCTTCTGTCTAGCCACTTGACGAACATGCAATACTTAATAGCTCGGAGGAAACCACGAACGCCATGCAAACACAGACAGAAACGGAAATCGCCTTACTTAACTCCTTCGTTCTCACGTCAACTGTATGCTACCTGTGTCATCATTACGGCACATCTGAGTAATGTTGCGGTAACCGAAGCTCTTTGCCAAACGAGGAGCTGCATATCGTGGGGCGTCTCGCTCCTGATGGGGGCAGCCACCTGGACACACCTGATGGTTCCTAACCCGTCCCCAGCTCCTAATTTCATGGCTGGAGGCGAGATGCAACCTTCGTGTATCCTTGAATAATTAGATTTTTTTTTTCATTTTGTTCGTGTCACTTACCAGTAAGATGATCATACTTTGAATCTCTGCCTCGATTTATTTTACCAGTTTGAGATGTTAAATTTTATTCAACCTACTTCGTCTTTAATTTGGTTAGGTTAGGTTAGGTAAGTTAACAGCTGCGCAAGTCACATTTAGGTCAATATTTAGCTGTATTCTCAGTCAATACTTGTGACTTGAGTGTATGTGCAGTAATATAAAACTAGTGAATCACACATATTGACGACGCTGTAGGTGTTATCGTCTCCGTTACGGCTCCTCCTCCTCCTCCACCTGTAAGTGTGACAATCAACTTGTTGAGCCAGCCTGGGTACACCTCCACCTGCGCTACAGTCACTCCAAAAACTTCCACAGAAGCTTATCGATGCTTTATTGATATATAAATACTAAGTCTCGGTGTTGTATCGAGTATGAGCTACGTAGAAGGGGGAGGGATGGAGGAGGAGGAGAGGAGGAGGGGAGGGGAGGGGCATAAGTTAATGTTTAATGTTTGACTTGACTGTACTTGGAAATGAAGACAGCTGTTTAATAATAATTTAATAATAATAATATAATAATAATAATAATTAATAATAATAATCTCTCTTGTGTATCTATGCAACATACTATTAAGATTTATTTATTTATTAATTCTTATACATCTAAATAGGCTTTATATCAACCGTACGAGGATGATACTATATAATAAATAATTAATCACCTGGGATGTGAGGATTCCTAAGTGTTTATGTGTTTTCAAAATTTAAATAACTTGAGGTATCTTTTTTTTTTCATTTTCTTATAAATAACAAAGAAGACCATACACACCTTTGCCTTTGTATTATCACTCAACAGTTATGGGTATAATGTGGTGATTCCAATAAGGGAAGATATAATGAAGTGTGAAGATGACGATGGGCAGCAAAGATAAACTTGAAATAATAAAGAAAAACAGCTACATTACTCTGTTCTATGTTAAGCTTGTTATGATTACTTTTAACACACACACACACACACACCAAAACATGAACAAACAAAATAAACATATAAATGTATGTGTGTGTGTGTGTGTGTGTGTGTGTGTGTGTGTGTGTGTGTGTGTGTGTGTGTGTGTGTGTGTGTGTGTGTGTGTGTGTGTGTTTCTTTTGCATTTCCACGGTTTTAAAGACAATGAACAATTAGAGCAATATAACTATCATCATACCATCTAGAACTTCTCTGTTTCACAATTGTTTTTATTTTTAACGTTCTCATCTATAATTAATTCAACTCAATATCCAGGATAGATAATAGACGTTGATGATAAAACACGAGATAACATCACCACGCCGTATAATTTTCTCTAAGTAATTACCTCCCATTTTAAAGTCAATTCGGATTTTTTTTCAATAAACAATAAAATACATGAATCACAATTTATAGTTCATTAATGATTTTCCTTAATTATATCAACAGCTGCTTCCTATAGTGTTGAGAGATACAGTTGAACGTTATAAAGAAACACCTGATACCATCTAGCACTACAGGTAAAACTGGGTGAGTATTTCAATAGCTTCTTATAAATTCCTACATCAATTTCCCTGACTTATATGACCTCTCAATCTACATAGTGGGTGAGTATGATAGCCTCAAGTCCCCCGGAACCACTACCACCACCACCACCACCACCACAACCTACTGTACATAGTGGGTGGAAGTGTCCTCACCCACTATCATCTGCAACACCACCCCTGCAACTAATGACAAAGGACAAGCAAGATCAGAAGTCTAAGAGTCGCGTGTTGAATTTTTCCCTCATAGATTCAGAAAAAAAAACACAGCAATATTTAACCAAACAACGCCATACAACTTTGGTTCCACCATTTCGCTGATTTCATTCTGCCACGGCTTCTGATCAATCCACTTGTTTTCGAATACAGGAAAGAACTTAGGGTAAAACTCACGGTCGCATTCCCAAAGGTTATTACGTTATAATTTCCTCCTAATTAGATATGTAAGAACGCATCTATGTATCACTTACGTAATAATATTATGATTCTCAAATATGCTTACGTTAAATTTCCCCGTAATATGGAGAAGTGAGAACGTTACTACCTGCCTCACTTTCATAGGAATACAAGATGACTTCAAAATCTCCTGTGTAATCACTCCCTAAGGTTCTAATTAACGTAAAGGGTTAATATTTGTTCTTGCGTAAATTATACACGAGAGAAAACTTAATTATCTATGGTGACTTTAACAGGTTAAAAATGTCGATTATACGGATTTTTTTTATCAGATACATTAATGGAAGATTAAAAAAAAAAAACATTTACATGCGAAACTCTGAGAGTCCGAACCCATGTTTATATAAGGGTCGCTTGCATAATTCATAATCACAGGTTGGCGGGAGCAGTGAGGGGCCGATGTTGGATGTGTTTATGAGCGGTGCTGATGAAGGCCAAGGACTTCACCCGCTGATCTTGTCTTGGTCGTCTCCCTGCAGGATCCAAGACGTTACTGAGGGCGACACCTGCAGGAACCACGTCACTCGTCTTGGCTCGTCTTCTTGCAGGATGTACGACGATTTTCTCCGAGGGTGGTGGACGCTACTGGGGGCGACGACGCTACAACTGGACCGGTCGGCGGGGAGTTCAAAATAACGTGTGATTATTCCTTATACTAATGGCGTCTCCCCAACCTCCAATATGTCGTTAAATTTCCATAGTATAAATTTTCTTTTCACATTATTTCTAACACATCAAATTCTTCTCCTCCAAAATTTCTTCACATTCTAAGTAATTATTTCGTTGTTGCTTTTTAATATTATATACCCTACATATTACGTCAATAACTTGCTAGTTTTCATAAGTCCCAGATTTAATGGGCCCGAGTCCAAATGCTTAGTGACTTTAGTTTAGGTTAGGAGTAAATCATAGAAGTAATGTGAACTTAGGTTAGCTTAGTTTAGTACAGATTAGGTGAGTTTAGCCTGGGTCTTATTCCTAGAGACCAAGTGAGCTTAGAATAGGTTAGCACCTACCCAATCAAGAACCCAACCCGACCTAACCTCACCAACCCACCTCCTCCTGTTAACGCGAGGCCCACGGTGATCGCGCCTAAACAAGTTAAAATTCAGGATATGTCTCCAGCGAGGCTAATCAACCATGGCGGCGGACACTAAAAATATACCTACAGACAAGCAATAAAATTAGTAACTGATAAAATGCTACGATAAAGGTGACAATCTTTATTGCATCTTCTCGAGCGGTGCCACACTGCCCATTGAGGATGAAGCATGCAGATGGGCTGTAGAATTTAGGAGTATTACACAAGAGACTGTTGGAACCCCGTGAAGCTCGCTACAGACACCAAGAGAAATCTCCTCCAGGAAACCGGGTTACTAAATACTGATAGCTGTTCCACTTGTTTATTTCCATACTAATGATAGATAGATAGATAGATATAACGAAATGACTAAAACTGCCAGTAACTCTCCTTCCAAGAACCTACTCTAGAATTTTTTTACCACGTGAATTAAAAAAAAATACCCAAAAACCAGCAGGTGACAGGAAAAACTTGACGGATCTACAGACAAGAGAGAACGTGACCTCAGTGTAAATTAACGTATAAGTGATGGAAGGCACCAGTATAAATGACGCTAATGTTACATATCCTGTAATGGAGCGACTGTTTGTAACTTATGCATTCAGCAGAGCATCTATTTCTAGGAGTTACATTGACGATCTACATAGTGCTTGAAGGATGATGGTGTGTGTGTGTGTTTGTGTGTGTGTGTGTGTGTGTGTGTGTTCTTTGTGCATTTCCACAGTTTTAAAGATAGAGAGCTGAAATTTGGTAGGGAAGTGCGGGTGGCCAAGGGGATAGTCGTACACCATCTCCTCCACTTGGACGAAGCTGGATAAACCAACGAACAACGTCATAAGGAAATGGAAATATGATATAATACATAAGTAAGTAAAGAAAATTAAAATAATAGACAATGATGATGTAGTTTTACAAAGAATATAATAAACAAAAAATACCAAAGATTATAAAGTAAGATTGAAATAAAGCGAATATGTTTTTAATTAGATACAAAAACACAAATTAAGGAGGAAAGGAGAAATTTATAAAGAGTCAATAGGTCAAAGGTTAATGATGAAAGATAACAAATAAAAAAATTAAATTGGTCTCCCTAGTGTTAATATTTTTAATATGCTTTAACCCTCGACACAAATATACCAGACAACAGAGATGATAAACATAGTGACCCACAATGCTTTGAGTGTATAAATAGTCATTACTCTTCTAATTGACCCATAATTATTTTAAGAATTTCTGTTGTAATTATTATACCCCTTGCTAATAAAAGTACTAATAGCAAGGGTAATTACTAATATAAATACCACTTTCTTATGTTAAAAAGACGGTTGAGAAAGCACTTGTTTAACATAAAAGTTCAGAATTTCGTGGTCTCGTAATGCCCAAATTTTCTATAAAAAAAAAATAATAATAATTGTTTTGAGGAATTAACACATGTTCTCGGTGCTTAATGGACATAAACGGTGGAAAAAATGTTACATGCGTAGTGTCAACATGTAGTAGACATGTAACCACAAAATATACATATAAATCTATGCATCCCAATCTCCGTTTCTTTTTTCATTATAAACAAAAGTAATTGATGAAAAAATAAAATCAACTGTAGGAAAAAAATACACAAAAACCCTGTAATATCATGTATCCCTCTTCTCGTTGTTTTCTTCATAAGTAATTAAGAAAGGTAACCAACGAAAAACCTGACGAACGAACGTATACTATAAATAAGATAAACAAATACACACTACAATGTACAATATATCTATCAATATCATATCACCCACTTCTTGTTTTCTGTAAACCTACTGCGCACAGGCAAACAACAAAAGCAAAACTAATGTGGTATAGTGTAAACAAGAGAAACTCCCCCCCCCCACCCCCCTCCCAACCCCCCCAAACCGCAGAATTATAAAAAAAACCCATATAATTCCATATATCCCAATCGCTAATTTCTTTGTAAATGACGAACAAAGAAAAACAATAACAAACCAACCCAAGTGTAGTTTAAACAAGGAAAAAACCCAAAACACATCAATACATTAAAAAAAAAAACGTCATTGTATGGATTCAACTTCCCGTTTTCTTTACACATGATGAGAAAGGGTAAACCAAAAAAATACAGATACAGTGAAAACAACAATAACACCCAACATACTATCAATGCATATACGTGATGGGCAATGGTGGCAATGATAAACAATAACAAAAATAACTAACAGGTGTAGTTTAAACAGGTAAGGTTCCCGACACGCCACACCGTAAACCATTAACAACACAACACCACACCATCACATCTATTAACTTTAGCCGAATGAGCGACATCTGTATCCCCGGGTGACCTGTCTGGCTGTCGGCTGTTTCTCTCCACTTATTTTTGTACATCCTGTGTGTATATCTGTCCTGACAACCTGGTTATTAAGTTAGTTTTTTTTTTATACCTGTGTTTTACTGTAACGCTTGAGATAAAAGGCTATTAAAAAAATAATTCCATCTTGCTTCTCTTGCGTGCTGTTTTGTCTGCTGTATGTCGGTTTAACAGCTAGTTGGTGGGGGCTTTTTTTCGTGTACAGTACTTTTTTTTTTTTTTGTATTATATTTCGAAATTGTTTTTGTTACGTATTGTTTTGTTTGTCATGTATCAAGTGCTTAATGCTGATGTTCTGTTTTTGTTTTTCTTTTATATGTTTTGTCTTTTTTTGTACCTGATAGCGTCTTGGATGCAATCATTCTTAAAATAAGTTCAAATTATTTTGCCACGTGTTTTGTCGTAAATGGTAACACCAGAGGCAAAATTTATCAAAATAAATTTAATATATTTTTTGTCACATATGATTTTGACTTTCACACTCATACATTGACTTCAACTCTAGTATTTTATTTTATTTTTTTATTTTTTTTTGTATGCATTAACGTAATAGATTAAACAATAAATCTTAATATTTAGAACGTCTTTTTGCCATGTACTGTTTAACTATATAACTTTTGAGGGGTTAAATAATTAATTAAATTATCTGAGTATATAAGTAATGTTCTTGTTTGTCGTAACACCAAATACTAAAATTTATTAAAACCCTGGAGTATGTTTACGTCACACAGCCTCTTGTTTACTGTTGCTGACTTTTTTTTTTTTGTATTTTCACTAATTCATCATTTCTTTATTTGCGTGTATTTTAACGAGTTTATTGTATCGAATTATGTTACAAGTAATTTTGCGATTTCATCATCATTCCGATATGTGTTGCAATGTATACTTTACCGAATTCATTAGTTCGTTACGTGGTGTAACGCCAAAGATAATAAAAATCAATTAGAATAATTTCAGCCGGCCATTGTCGCATGTTGCGTTGTCCGCCACTCGCCCAGGTCGTGTATAAACTGGGCTGCTGCTCTTTGTTTTACAGAGGTACTTACCTGTAATAGTGTTGCTAATTTGATATGTAAACCGCTGTTGCAGTGTGCAATTCCCACGAACATCTAATTTAAATAGGCGAATTAATTTTATGGTTATTCTATATAATTGTTTTAATTACGCTTCATTGATTGTGTGGCAGTCAAGTTAGCTCTGAAGAGTATGTATATATATATATATATATATATATATATATATATATATATATATATATATATATATATATATATATATATATATATATATATATATATATATATATATATATATATATATATATATGTGTGTGTGTGTGTGTGTGTGTGTGTGTGCGTACTCCTACATATTTTACATGCGCCAACTCACCCATACATATACAGCATACCCCACACATAACATGCACACACTCATCCATTATATGTACACAATGTAATTATGGCTGCCCCTCGTGTTCGAGACAGGCCGGTCAGAGGGCCTCCCTGGCGTGTATATGTTTGAGATGTAGAAGCTGTCACCAACACAACACCAACACCGTATGTTAACGATCTGAATGACCCAGTGTTAAGAAATAATCCAGCGAGACCACACAACTCACCAACCACACTGGCTAGCCATTACGATCCGTAAATTTATTAACATTCAGGTTCCTGGTAATACTGAGTAGATATAATTAAATGGCGGAAAGAAACTTGACCATAGTTTCACCCTGAGAGGAGATCGACCCCAGGAGCATACTGACCATTATACAACAAGCAGCCACCACACATGGCGTAATACATACATACACACCCTCTATCTCGCACAAAACATACACATGAACACACACAAATCCTCATTCACACAAACACATAAAAATCAAACTCACATACAAACAAACACACGAGTAACATAAAAAGGCACCCATAATGTAACACAATTAAAATAACTTGAAAAATAAACATCGTGTCAGCCTCATTCAGCAGTACACTTCAACTGTGACACGTATTAATGACTCTAAGGAAACGTTCATATCTCTCTCTCTCTCTCTCTCTCTCTCTCTCTCTCTCTCTCTCTCTCTCTCTCTACAGATCCTACTTGCCAAAAACCTCCGCTACAACAACTGCACTCAGCCTTCCTAACATTCCACATATTTTCCAATAAATAATAACATCATTACTCTCTCACATTTATAAAGAAAAAAAAAAGATCTTATATGTAACAATATCTTATTAATTAAATGTGTAAGTTTTATCAATTAATTAGATGATAATTTGTATTATATCATAATTATTTTTAGTTAAATGTAATTAATCGGACATACCTGTTAAGAGAGATGCAGGTTAACCATGGCATAAGTATTTACATTCTATAACTAATACCTGTAAGGTTTGATTAAATTAACAGGTTATAGTTAATTCAGATAGAAAGAGAAGAACACAGGGGCTGATAACCATGGAGAAAGGTGACATACGTGGGAATAACAAAACAGAAATGAAGAGGAAAACGAAAATGGAAATAAGTAAACATAAGCAAGACAATTAAGAGGACAGAAGAAAGTGAAATAGGAAAAACTAGTCGAGAGAGAAACAGACACACACACACACACACACACACACACACACACACACACACACACACACACACACACACACACAAAACATTGGCTAAA
This sequence comes from Homarus americanus, assembly GCF_018991925.1. Lineage (NCBI taxonomy): Eukaryota > Metazoa > Arthropoda > Malacostraca > Decapoda > Nephropidae > Homarus > Homarus americanus. Next base: position 997,694 of record NW_024717788.1, read on the forward strand.
GAGGAGAGAAATTATTCTTTTTTATGACAACTATATAAAGAATATTACTCTCTGTATCTACGTCTCCCCAGAACAAAGTATATTTTTTATTGTTCATAACTTGTTCATCTGTGTCGTTACTGAGGCTTTGTTGTATTTCATTCTTGTTCTTTATTAACGTTCCTTTCCTCTCAACAACTCATATACTTACCCTGCCCCCGCCCCCTCAAGAAAATAAGATAGTTAATTAAATAAAATAAAATAAATTCGTACATGATTACTGGCAGAAAATATAATCCAAAAATGTATAAAAAAAATAAATAATATCTTTGCAATGTCTGTAGGTCTCAAATACATGAAATAAAATATATACCTACAAATAAAAACAATTAATACTACAAATATCAGACAATTAATGATAAATATATTAATTCACGAATCTCTTTGAAATGTGTAAAAATACAATGGAAAATAAAATTGGAAATCCGTAAAAATAAGTAAACTAATGGGAGGAAAATAAGTCAGTAATGAATTGTTATAAAATGGCGTTTATGAAGTTTGTATAATGTTGTTTAAATACAGCTTTAGGTTAATATCTCTTAATTATGTAACTGGTTATTACCATATCCTTAACATATACGGCAGATAACGAAGCGTCTATTTTTTCACAAATGATGAAAATAGTTATTGTTTAACATATTTTATTATGACGCAAGGAAACGCAAATCTATATAATGCTGAGAGTGTACATCGTCTGACCTCTCCTTGTAATAATAATAATAATAATAATAATATAATAATAATAATAATAATAATAATAATAATAATAATAATAATAATAATAATAATAATAATAATATTATTATTATTATTATTATTATTATGATTAACATCATTATTTTCTTACTATTACCATTACCATCACTAGTAGTAATAGTAGTAGTAGTAGGTGTTGTTTTTGTTGTTGTTGTAGTGGTCATAACATCTCCCCTCATAAACAACCTGTTCAGAACATTACATAATCACTTAAACCACATATGACTATACAGGTGCGCAAGTCAACCCGAAACACCCTGTTCTCTCACAGAGGCCTCGGTGTACCCCCAAGATGTAATGCTCCCCAATGTTATATGCAGCCATCAGTTTAAAACATCTTTTATAGATGTCAAAAGCTAGGCACAGGCTATTAACTAACATAATAGTCTCCATTACCATACATGAATATTCATCCACACCAAGAGTTTGTGACCCTTAACTTTGCACACATCAGAATATCAAAATGTCTCATGGAGGAAGGGGGGGAGGGAAGTGGGGTGAGATGAGGTGGAGGGTGAGGGAGGGAGGTCAGGTAGGTGAGGAGGAGGAAGGGAGACGAGCAACAGGGTGCTCCTATAGTCCTCCACACAGCGGGAGTTGCATATTTGATCCCACTGGAGACCCCAACGCAGATCCAGCTCTCTCTCTCTCTCTCCATCTATATATGTATTTATGAATCAAGCTATCTATCTATCTGTCTGTCTATCTGTCTGTCTGTCTGTCTGTCTGTCTATCTGTCTGTCTATTTGTCTGCCTGTCTGTCTTAGTCCCACTTTATGTTACCGTTTCATAATCTCTTCCTATCTATCTCTCTCTCTCTCTCTCTCTCGCCCAAGTGTGAGGGAAAGCATTGTGTGTTTATGTACATTTCTATAAGCCTGTGAACAGTACTGGCCCTGTGAGCATGATACGGGTTAGTTTGGTCACAGGTGAGTGAAAGGTGTTATGTTATGTTGAATACAGGAATACTACAGGGACCAATTTATACACCATTTTGAATTAATCTCAATATATATATTTAGTTTATTATTATTATTATTATTATTATTATTATTATTATTATTATTATTATTATTATTATTATTATTATTATTATAACTATTATTAACACTATTATTATTATTATTATTACTTCTTCTATAATTTCCTTTTGTAAATAACTTCTTAAAGTCAATCACAGGTTACCGCAGATGACGTGGTTGAATAGATAAGACGTTAATCTTGAGTAATTAAACCCAGGTAAGAAGTACCTTGATGTTCTAGTGGCCAGGATCCAGGCGTCCCTCAGGGCTTAATTTAAGGTGTTCATGGCAGGTACCCACTAGATGTCGTCTTTATGACCCAAACATTACAAGGGATAAGTCGTAATATACAGAAGTTATGAGTGTGACGTCGTTGTGTAAAAGCTAAAAGAATTCATTATCAAGAGTGTGATCGTCTGATGTTTCGTGTCGGCTGCTACATCTGACTATGGGTATAATATATTCTTATTCTGAGGATATTTTTTATTACACATGTGAGCCATATATATATTATCTTTGTGGTAATGTCATCAGGAGTGAGAAGAGATACCCGTGTGTTGTCTTGTGAGCCCTTTAAGATGTTATACACACACACACACCTCTCTCTCTTTCTCTCTCTCTCTCTCTTCCTTCGCCGAGTTTGTTACTTGAACCAAAGTTTATCCCCTGTTAAGTCTGGATGTCAAATCACGTATCCAAGAATCAAAGTTGGTTCACGTGTTTTATTTGAATGACTGAATGAAGTTACACACATTCTAGGGTATAACTATTTTCTCTCCATTCCTTGACGTGCCATGACATACTCTCACATGTCCCTCTTGCTCTTCCAAACACTCATCTCCTGCTCCTCTTCAGTCACCCTTCCACTTACTCTTCCCATTTCATACATCGCTATGCATCCCACTCCCAAGCCCTTCACACCACTCATCTCCCTCTCTCCAGACTCTCACACATCTCTACCACTCCTCCTCCTCCTCCTCCCCAGCCCCTCAAACCTCCCACCAATCCCACATAAAGTCACATATCAACACCGCTCTTCTGACTTAAGCAACTATCCAGGTCATGGTCTAATACTAAGTCCAAGTATCTCGTCTCGACTCATCTACTTGTGATAACTAACTCTGATCCTACAGCCATTAAACAGGGTCAAAATCAATAAATAATGTCACTTATCCGTCACGATGCATCTGGGTACCCGGATTAAGGAGGTAATTACCCTGGTCTTATTTGCACAATTTACCCACTAACTTAACAGTGATAATGTTACCTCGTTACTACTCAGTGTCTCTTGTCTATAATGAACACAGGAAGGACAATAACTTTACGGGTTTATTGACATCAGCATCGGAACTAAACTTACTGAGGTCAATACTATATCTTATTAGTGGTTTTAATAATTGTATGGGAGAACTGGGGTATCATCACTCAATAAACCCTATTCTGTATTTCAATTTCAGGGCAAGAAAGTTTCACCTAATCGCTTCGTGCGTCAGGAAAGAACAGAATGACCTCTATACACTCAACAATTAAAGCTGCATCATCATAAAAATAAAGGCCAAGACGATAACTATGCCAACAAAAGCGTAAATAGTGTCCAGTCCAGAGACGTATCAAGGCAGTGTGGCAAGTGGAGGAAGAACAGGAGGAAAAGGAAGACGAGGAAGAAGGGGAGGAGGAAGAAGAAGAAGAGGAGGAAAAGGAGAAGGTACTGGGCAAAGGAGAGAATGAAAACTATGCAGGAATAAGAGACACAGAAGAGAAAGTACAGGGAATAAAAAAAATAGTGGATGGGAAGTATTGAAACAGAAGGATATAGTGTGAGGATTGGTGGTGACAGAGGAAGAAGCGAGGCTGATGGTGTTGGTGGTGGAGGAAGCAGCTGCAAAGGATAAATGCTGAAGGAAGAGAAAAGTCGGAAAAGCGTTGATAGGAAAGGAGTAAATGTGGGAGGAGAAGGAAGCAGGGGTGTTGGTAGGGGAGGGGGTGGCATAGGAAGAAAAATGGTTAATTGTGGTGGTGCTGGGGGAGGAGAAACGGCAGAAGGGGCATGACTAGCACTCGAGAAGGAGGGGGGAAATGAGGAGGTATAGGGGTGTTGATGGAAGAAGAGTGGCAGCAGGAACAGGAAGGGTTAGTGGAGGAGGTGGAGAAGAAGAGACACGACTGATGGTAAAGGAGGGGGAGGACAGGCAGGGTTGAAGGAGTAAGTGAAGGAGGAGGAAGTAATGGTGGAACAGGTGGGGAGACGAGGACGCATGGGTGATGGTAGATGAAGAGGAGGAGAAGGAAGAGGAGGAGGAAGAGGAGGAGGAGGAGGAGGTTTGAGTGGTGGAGATAGGTGGAGGAGAAGAGGATGAATAGGCAGGGCTGATGAAGGAAGGGGAGGAAGAGAGGGTGGAAGAGAGGAGGCATAACTGATAGTGGCGGGGGAGGAGGAAAAGGAGGAAGAGGAAGAGGATGGGGGGAGGAGGAGGAGGAGGAGGCAGGGCTGGCTGTGAGTTACACCCCGTCAGGAGCGCAGGGCCCTTTGTCACGGCGTGTCCGGGGCGCCGTGTAGTTATGACTGTATCAGCCGGACCATGATTTAATGACAGGCCGCGGGGGAGGTGCCCACTACCCTTTTTACCTTGTCATTTTGGAGCTGACTCGACCTAAACTTCGATAAAACACCGCGTCCTTCCAGATGCTTAAAGATTTACAAGAATTTCGTTTCATACACTTGACTCAAAACACACAAGTGCCTCCAAAGTTAATGTAATAATCACGTGAAAAGGATAATAGTTTACTTCCAGTTCACAATACCCGCGCCAAGAGGTCCCAGCCTTCATTTGATATATTTATAGCCCTTTATGTGCTTGCTTCAAGTTCATGGTTTGGATAGAATTTTCGATTATAATTCTGCTCGTGGAGATTGGTAATCGTATTTGTATATAGTATCGTTATCTTACGGTCGGGCGTCTCTCACAAATCATGAGTATCTTGTTTCATCTAGCAGGTCTTAAGGTAGCTTCGTCCCTCCAGCTGCTGAGAACTCCGTCTTTATATTGTCTTCTTCACTCCCCTCCAAGCTTCTCTGTATGCTCGAGCTTCACTATAGGTTTCTTTGTCTATATCTTTAGTCGCAGCGTGTGATGTTTGTAAATTCTTTGTCCAGTTGTGTAAGTTTTTTTTTTTTTATTCGTGCCCTTGTGATCTTCTCTGTCTTCTACTGAGGAATAATCTTAAGTATTCCCATTAATTTAATTTTTTTTCTTGCTTTCATTTGCGTGTTGTTTTCCATCCTGTACACATTTTCCTGTTATCAAAAGAGTCATCACATGAATCTTTTCTTTTTTTATAATTCCGGGTTTTATTTTATTTCTTATTGGTGTGTGTGTGTGTATCGTGTGATCACTTGTCTGTTCTGCCATAATTCATCCTGTCATTCAATATTTCTGTTCATAATTTGTTTATTTCATTGTTCCGTCTTCTCTTCACAAATAATGCATCTTATCGTTTTGTTTTTGTGTTCAGAACTTACTAGTGTTGGTGTTGGGTGTGGTGTGATCATCTGCTTGCCTTGTCCATTACCTCCGCCGTGTCCGATGACCAGATAAGCCCTCCTCCCTCAAGGGCTGAGAGTGCCTTTACACTTCCATATATTCAAATCAACATTCTCTAAAGAGCTCATAACTCTCCCTTTATGGTCACCACCTCCATTACGCCCACTCACTCATTGCTATAATTCATCGTTATCAAAATATTCATCAAAAGGAATTGAGGCCCCAGCCAGCATCTGTGGGGGCAGGGCCCAGCCAGCGTCCCCCTTGACAAATGGTTGACATGAGCTGACACGACACCAGCCCTTGGCGGCACCCGCAGGGAGGGCTGCAGGGGGGCGTGGCCATAAGGGGGTGTGGCCAAATGGAGGTGTGTCCACATGGGGTGTGGCCATCAGAAAGATGTGCTAAAGGAGAGGAATGAAGTCACAATGGTGTGCAACCACCAGACAGTTGTGTCAAATGGAAGTGTGGTCACAGGTGCGAGGAGGTGGTGGCTTTGCGGCGGAGAATGGGGCCACAGCTGGGAATGTGTGGGGGGTGTGGACAAGAAGGGGAGAGATTGTAGCCACAGTTGGGTGCGTGAGAGAGTGTTTGGCCAAAGAGGGGAATGGTCGACACTGCATTCTGGAGAGGGGAGAGGTGATGGAGAGGGGAAATGACGGGGGACACAAAGAACAATGACCTGCGATCTGAGGTTATGCATATGGAGTGGGCGTGGTGGTAAGCGACCAGGTGGCGTGGGCGTGGACACCTGATACTTAGCCAATACGACCCCCCCCCCAATTCATGCTAAACTATTTCATCTTCGTCTAAAATTCCCTCATCTCCACATCTCTCTTTCTCCATCTGTACCCTATCCCTTTCCCTTCTGTCCCTTCAACTTCCATCTCCATTCTTCCCTTCCCTCTCTCTCCCATATCCTTTCATCCTTTCCCTCTCATCTTTTCCCCTTCTTCCTCTTTTAACTTTTACCTTTCCCTTCTATTCATCTCCCTTCTCTTCCCTTTCCATCTCCTGTCTTGTTATCCTATTCCTTCAACCCTTTCTCCTCGCTTCCTCTTCTACCATGTCCTCCCCTCCCTCCTCCCCATCTTGGTGAGCGGAGCGGATACATTTATTTTTGCACTTCCAACGCTTGATGTAACGCGTCATAAAACCTTTCCCTTCTATTCATCTCCCTTCTCTTCCCTTTCCATCTCCTGTCTTGTTATCCTATTCCTTCAACCCTTTCTCCTCGCTTCCTCTTCTACCATGTCCTCCCCTCCCTCCTCCCCATCTTGGTGAGCGGAGCGGATACATTTATTTTTGCACTTCCAACGCTTGATGTAACGCGTCATAAAATTTTAATGTCAAATCAATCTCCTTTTGCGCGATGAGATAGACGCAGATGCTACATTTATCTAATGGTATTCAACCTCTCCCTCCCTCCCTCCCTCTCACTATCTCCTCCTTTCCTCCTTCCCTCTCACTCACTCCCTCCCCCCACATTCTCACCTCCCCCATCCACACTTTCATCTCCTCCCTCCTCCCTCCCTCTCTCTCTCCCTCAGCCTGGGATATGAGGAACGGTAAGAGATGGAGGGGCAAAGTTTTTTCGACATCGCGTCAACAGGAGGAGGAGGAGGAGGATCAAAACTCAAGGTGGTTGCTGGGCTTTGTCGAGTCCATCACTTTGTAGTTAAGGTTGAGTGTATATTCTCTCTCTCTCGCTCTCTCTCTCTCTCTCTCTCTCTCTCTCTCTTAGTAATTCGTATATATCTTATTAATGTTCTTTTACCCTTCTCTCCCCCCACACACACGTCATGTTCCTTGCCAGCCCCTCCTTCGTTCCATTCCACGTCTGTCTCTTCTTCCTTTACGTGTTTAGTTTTGATTGCTTACCTGTTTATATCGCTTATCTCATTCGCTCTTAGTCATTCTGCTTTATCATTTTCTCTCCCTCCCTCCCCCCCTCCTCCTTCTCCTTCTCTTCTTGTCTTTCTTTTCTTCGCTTCCTTTTCTTCCTTTTTGTCTTTCGTTATTGGTAATTTTTTCACTCTTGTTTACTTATTCTTGTCCTTTCTCCCTTCCCCTCCTTCCCACAGGCCTCAGTCCCTTCCTCCCTCTCACAGCCCATTCTTCCTACCTCCCTCCCACTCCCTAACAGCCTGCCCACCCTCCCTTCCTCTCCCAGCCCACCCTCCATCCGTCTCCCAGCCCACCGTCCCTCCCTTTTCAAGCCCGCCCTCTTTCCCTCCTCCTCCCTCTCTCTCCAACCCACCCTACTTCAAGCCCCCCTCCTCCCCCAGCCCTGCCCGGACACACAAGATTAGTGACTATCTCATGAGGCGACGACTGTCATTTATTGTTCGGAGTCACCAGCAGTGATCCTCGGCAGGGCAGCCCATAAACAACACCCAAATGGATCTGACTAGTTTTCAAAATCTCCCTCACATTCTTCTCTGTCTCTCGTTTGTTTCTTTATCTCTCGTTCTGTCTTCGTTATCAGTTCTCTCTGTCTCTCACGTGTGTTTCTGTATCTCATGTTCTGTCTTATCCGTGTTTCTCTAGCGCTCGTTTTGTTTTCGTTTGCAATTCTCTTTGTCTCTCACGTGTGTTTCTTTATCTCTCCTTCTTTCTTCCTTTGCTATCAGTCTATCATCCTTTTGCCATACTTTCGTGCCGCTATGTTGCAAAAGTCTCTCTCTTCTCTATGCCGCTTACGTATTTCTTTATCTCTAGTTTTCTTTTATTTTTTATTATTTATTAAATCATCCTTTTTTGTCCCTTACTGATTCTATCATCCTTGTCTTTCGTTAAACTGTATTCGAAAAAAATTTCTCTCACAGTTTTTCTTGTATCCAAACTCTCTCTCTCTTCTCTCTCTCTCTCTCTCTATTCATCTCACAGACACTAGTCCTGCATCCATAATATATCTATAATCTTCCTATTCTTATACTCTCTCTCTCTCACTCTCTCTCTCTCTCTCTCTCTCTCTCTCTCTCTCTCTCTCTCTCTCTCTCTCTCTCTCACTCTCTCTCAACATCACCTGCCCTCTTCCTCCACCACCTCCTCCTCCACATACACTGCCCGGTGGTGGTACTGGTGTAGCGGTGCCTCGTCGTCGCTCCTGCCGGCCTCCTGAAGTGCATGATATGTGACTATATCATGGGGCGGCGTCTGTGTTTTATTGTTATGAGCGACCGGTCCGCTGTGATCATGCGCGGGGAATGACAATACACCAGAGACACCCCCTCCCCCCTTCTCCTCCCCAATGGTATGTCTCCTACCCCATGGTACTCTGTGTGTGGTGGGGGTGGTAGTGGTAGGTGGTTGTGAGTAGTAGCGTATAGTGGGTGGTGGCAGATAGTGGGTGGTACACTAGAGACATTCCCCATATTCGTCCCCCCCACCCACCCCTATCCCCTAAGTCCGAGAGATGGTGGAGGTAGTTGGGTTATGTGATGGAAGCGGTGGTGGTAGTGGTGGTTGTTGTTGGTACAGGTGTGTGTGTGTGTGTGTTTGATGTCAACAGTACAAATGGAAGTAGTAATAGCTGCAGTAATTTTATTAGTCTTACAAATACTATTAACCGATCAATATTGTTACTATTAATATTAGTTTTACTATTATTTGTATTAATAGTAGTAGTGGTAGTAGTAGTAGTAGTTATAATATATGTGAAACTTTAACAACATCAGCAACAACAACATCATTAATAATAATAATAATAATAATAATAATAATAATAATAATAATAATAATAATAATAATAATAATAATAATAATAATAATAATAATAATAATAAATAATAAATTTTCTGGCATATTTATCACCAGGCAATATAATACCGTATACTAATCTGAAATACTTCCTCTGCATCATTATACAATTAACCCTCAAAATATACACACATAAATCTCTCAGTAATACTAAACATAGATCCTTGTAATATGTAATTAATGTATAGGTAACTCAACAAAATCATAACCTTACTGAGTACCCATAAATGAACCGGAAAACACTGACAAAAGACTTCTACTCAGCTCTACCCTCCTATACATCAACTTACCGACGGAGTTCACAAATCACACCAGACACACAGACAGACACAAAACCTCCGCCGTCTTTTCAAAAATTTATTTCAGATCCATATAATCGACAGTACAGGGAGGTTGGCCCGGAAATTGTGATTATAGCCGTCGCAATGATCATAAACTCCACTAATTGATAATTTGGAATCAAAATTACGACGCTTCTGTTCGCATGTCGCCGCATTCTCAAAATTGCTGTTGTCGAGGGAGTGTGGTTAAGCCGAAAATTGTGGCTGTGGGGGTTAGTTATCAAGGCAATTGTGAGTGTGGCTGTGTTTATGAGAGTAGCGAGATGAAACGAGGCTCATAAAGCAGACAGTTGTGGCGGCGCGAAGGTAAGGTGATGATACCGGTAATGGTGGTCATTGGTAAAGGGGCAGAAATTGATGGCCACCATAACTTCTCCACTACCATAAATCCTGCCTAAATACTCCACACTCGTCCGTTTGTTTGTTGTTGTTCTTGTTGCTGTTGGTGGTGATTACTATTTTTTTTCCTCCTCCCTGGTCGGTGATTAGCACCTGTGTGTGTGTTTGTGTGTTAATTTCTGTACACCTGTTTGTTTTGTTCTGAGTAGTGAGTTGCAAGAGGGGGTTTACTGCCGCCATGTAGCCGTTTTAGGTTAATGTAGCTATATCTGATGACTAGACGAGTGGGCGCCAGTCCTAATACGCCCCCAACCTAACCTAACCTGACAATTAGGATTAATGCCAATTAGGACCACATTCACGATGATTGGGAGCACATTAGGATTAGGATTTGGGATCCTTTAAAACTAGAGCTTAATAGAAGTGGATCTCTCTCTCTCTCTCTCTCTCTCTCTCTCTCTCTCTCTCTCTCTCTCTCTCTACATATACCGTGCATTATCACACCTCTCCTCCCACTTATGTATCACATGCATAAAGGAAATCACAAACCGTTAAGTAAAGGAGGGAAATGATAACGACGAGAGAGGGAAGACAAATGTAGAAACAGAAAGCAAAGGGCGAAGACAAGACGTCCCCCCCCCCCTCCCACACACACACTCGCTCACATCCTCAACCCAGTATATAAAGTAAGTTATCAGCCTCCACCTTCACTCACACGGTATTTCTTTACCTTCTATAATTCTCGTTAAAATCATTTATCTGTTTATTTTCTTACCATAGTCATAAAAGTCTCTCTCTCTCTCTCTCTCTCTCGCTCTCTCTGTAATTGCATAAATATTATCTCGTTTCACAGCTCATCAAAACTTCATTGTAAACATTTTCAATTCCATTTTTTTTTATCAAACGATATCATGAATTTACATGAGATCAAAGTTTCAAAGGAATAATACACACACACACACACACACACACACACACACACACACACACACACACACACACACAGACACACACACACACGCACACACACACCTACCCATTTCCTACTAGACAAAAGCTGACAAAACCTTCATCGTATTCAACTTAGGAGCTAAATTACGCCATTTACCCTGTGTATTAAAGTTGGCTACATCATGAGACAGTCGTGACGGACGTGGCGATAAAGCCCGGGTGTTTAGTGACCATTTTACACGTCCTGATTACACTGTCAAGGAACACACTGAATGCATCTGGCTACCGTCAGACTTGTCCAATTACTTCTTTAATATTTCTATTATGTTACGGCCAATAATAGTCTCTACGTATCACAATCGGTGGGAAAGAAGTATAGACTTGATTACTGGAGGATTTTTTAATATTTTTGTTTACAAGGAGCTGTAGATAGACTCTCATGGTAGCTGTAATGTTTGGTTATACCGCGTACAGACGATTAGGTTTACACTTTTCCGTAGTTGTAGAATCAAACGAACCCCAATCCAAATCTGACCAAATCTACCCTAATCTAACCATTTAAGATTGATATTAAATCAGGAGTGGGCACCATGAGGCATAGACTCCAGTCCTAATGTGCAATGAGGTCAGTATAGTATATGGTCATAAAGTTTGAATCCTATTAGGAACTGTGAATTAAATGGCAATTTATTTTATTTCGTACAGCGTTGAAAATGAGCGTTCAATGGAGACCTAACAAGCGTTTACTTATACACAAATATATCAAAAACTAACTACTTATTAATTTGTATTTGTATGTAGTATTATCCAAGACGTGTATATGTAGGCTCTCCCTTTTCCTGATCCAGTAGAGCAAGTGTTGCAACGACTGGGGAGAGGGAGAGTTGCAATGGACACACACACACACTGTTGTCAGCGGACCAGCCAGCAGCACGATATAGCCAAACTCCTTCCAGTCACTCACATTCGTACCTGTATTCAGAAGCATTAATTACAGGTTCAGTGGACTCCTACCAGGTACAGTAATGTCAACCTGTGTTTAGGCTGTGTTCTTTCGCTTAAAGTTAATTCAATACAAAAAGGTGGTGTCTTAAACCCAGATATGGAAGTTGAATGCACTTAAAAGCAATAAAGTTCTTGTTTTTGCGTCTAGTAATGTGTTTTGTCTATCTTGTTCACCAGGGCCATTAAGACTGGACCCCATTAGAACTGGGGCTTATTTGGACTAGGGTCTACCTGACCAGTCATACAAGAGACGAGAGTAAAATAATAAGCTGTTAACAGAGAAAGAGACAGACAGACAGAGACAAACAGACAGACAGACAGACAGACAGACAGGCAGATAGACAGAAAGCTGTATTCCCAAACATTAGAAAGTAACATCTTCCTCGTAAATAGAGAAGGAAGACATCAAACTGAATTAAGTAGACAAAAAATACACTCATACAGGTCATCAGTGTTCATGAGACACTGATGACGTGGAGGAACCTTGTACAGTGTGTCTTACGATAATCACACACACACACACACACACACACACACACACACACACACACACACACATATATATATATATATATATATATATATATATATATATATATATATATATATATATATATATATATATATATATAATGCTATATCTACTGCATTTTAATAATTACCACATGACATAATTCACGTCAAACACACTTTCATTACCATTTGATAAAATATTTGAATTGTCAACATACCCAGTAACTCTCAGCAACTGGCCATTGACGATGTTTATGATCAGGATATATTGATTGAACCTTACGGGGCAGTGGATAGTCAGCGGGTAAGTTATAGCTAGGCTGTGGACAGTGAGTGGCTGGGCTGTGGATGGGTTCTGAACAAGTAGTGGATACGAAGGGTAGTAGATAGGAGTGGATGACGTGTGGATACTTGGTGGATAGAAAGAGGTGTATAGAAAGTGGACAGGCATACACCTTGCTCTACTCCCTGCCACACTCCCTACTCCACCCCCTGCCTCACTCCTAGTTCTACCCACCGCCGCACTCCCTGCTGCACCTCCCCCTCCTGCTTCACCATTCCCAGCTCCATCCACTGTCCTACTCCTTGCTCCACCTCTTGCCTCACTCCCCACTCCACCCCTTCCTCACCACTCCCTGCTCCACCCTTGCCTCACCCCTTGCTCCCTCCTACCTCACTCCCTGCTCCACCCCTTGCCTCACCCCTTGATCCACCTACCTCACTCCCTGCACCACCCCCTGCCTCACCTCTTGTTCCACCCCCCTACCTCACCCCTGCTCCACCCCCCTGCCCCACCCTGTTCCACCCCCTGCCTCACCCCTCGCTCCACCCCTGACATAATCCCTGCTCCAACCCCCTGCCACCCACTGCTTCAGCCACTCACCTTTCCCGACCTCCCAGTGCTAGATAATATTAATAAACATTCAATATTGGAATTCCTTCAATCACACACACACATCACACACACACACACACACACACACACACACACACACACACACACACATACATACAGAGTTTCATACGTTTTAATGTCCTGATCAAAATACCATAGGGCGTGGGTACTCCTTCTCATCTCTACACACAGAATACATGATATAACTCAGAGTCGCGAACTGTCTCTCTTAATATCCATCAATATCACGTGATTTGACTGGCTGTGTATATAAATGAGTTGTAAACGATTCAGTACACGAGTTTTAAGACATCACTCCACGTATATACCTGAATACAGAGGTTGTTATCCTGTAAAGGTAAAATGAATCCATACAGGCTCATATACATACGAATGCAGTCACACAGAAATATACATTTTAACATGAATACCACACTTAAGGACAGATACGAATACGCCACACGTACGCATTCGTAAATACGCATATTACACATACATGAACACAATTTCTGAAAACACCCACATATTATCTCCACACACACACACACACACACACACACACACACACACACACACACACACACACACACACACACACACACTTGCCTATGATAAATGAACACATACACCCACAGATTACGGACTTAATAAGACTTAGCTGTAACTGTCACATCGGAATTATTAAAGAGTCGTTGAGGCAGATGTTCCATGTCCGCGTGACACCTGTCTCTCACCTGCCTACTGGGGGAGGACCTGGCTGGTTACTAACTGCTGGGGGAGAACCTGGCTGGCCACTACCTGCTGGGGAGGATATGGTTAGTCACTACCAGCTGGGGAGGGCCAAGTTTGCTACTACCTACCTGAAAAGATCCGGACATTATCCAAAGAGGTGTGTGTGTGTGTGTGTGTGTGTGTGTTGATTTTTTCATTTCCTTGGGGTTTTTTCCCGCTATAGTGCAAGGTATTGTCAATCAATCACTCTTACTGTTGCAATAAGACCACCACGTGATTGGTGGCTTTTAAAACAAAAAAACACTAAATTTTTACTAGCAATATAACCTCGAGTATAAAATTGCCAGCCGCCACACACCGTCGTCACAACTAGCGATCATCACTCCAACATCAATCACCTGAACACGACCAACCTCTCCATACAGACCGCAACCAGACCACTGAGACCACGACACTTCAGCGCCAACCTTAAAAAAAAATAAAAAAAGAAAGACCATCACCACTCCAGGGTTCCAACAAAATGGTCAATTGTTTATCCGACGTGTGATGAAGGCGGGTAATTAGGTGCGGAGTGGAAGGGATCACCCGGGTAGGCCTAAATGCTGCAGGCTGTATGTCGTGACAGCCATCCATCATCGTGTTGTTTGTTCCCTCCGCCCTCTCTCCCATTATCCCACTTTACTGCCTCATTATGCTGTCCGGGCCAACACCTCCACGCCCGCACCCTCACACTGCTTCCAGGGCAAACACACACGGCCTGGGTCCACCCTCAGCCTACTACCTGTGGCGTGATTGACAGGTGACAGCTGACTCGACAGGTACAGGTTGCGGTGTGTGTGTGTGTGTGTGTGTGTGTGTGTGTGTGTGTGTGTGTGTGTGTGTGTGTGTGGCACTGCTAAGAGGAGGTTAGGTTGCCGGGATATGGCTGACCCTGAGGGAGCGTTGCTGGTATAATTAACGGCGTGATTGACACTGCTAAGCGTAGCTGGGACGAATGAACCTTGATGAAGACCAATTCCACTTGACTGGCACTGTGCGGCGTCTATGGCACTGGTGAGTGAGGATGGGTCTGCAATTTGGTGGTTAACACTACTGGGCGTAGCTTCCATTACTATAAATATCCGGTATGATAGAGATAGGAAGTGAAAGGCATTTCTGAGGTGTTGAGAGTACTGATAAGAAATGACCTTCATAAGTATACAGGTGGCACGCTTAAGACCTAACTGACAAGAAGTGCTACGCTAGTGGAGTGTGTGCCACCAGTAAAACTTGACAGGCGCCGTGCCTGGTCATCATAAGTAGGGGCGTTGAGGACTGCTGGGGTTTGGTTTATTCTGTAGGAAGATAGTTGGCCCTGCTGCAGAATGTTCATTAGGCTATAATTACGATGCCCTGCTTATTGTCAATAATATAATCTCTGCTAGAATATGGCATTGCGTAGAGGCGCTATAACATGGTAAGCACTGCTAGAGTTGGACTGGCCGCACAGAGGCTGTTGATGTTATAATGTCACTTTAACAACTAAGGTCAGTAAGCGAACTTCTAAGTTAGGTTAGACACTCGTCAGCAACAACTGAAAATTAAGAGAGGTACATCTGTCTGGTATTTACTGGGGGCTTGGCAGTCGCCAGCGGTAACTAGTGGGAGGCGGGAAGGAATATTGGGGGTTAATGGTCAAGAACGGGTGGCGCCTTGCAGCTGAAAGATGTTGTCTGAGCTAAAATGTGTCTACCACTGCTGAGGTGAATATATAGTAGTGCTGGGAGTATGGGCTATACTTTTTGTGACTGATGTTCATTATCCCTCCTGCCGTGTACCAGCCGTGGAGAAGCATGACCAAGGTTACACAGATGTGGCCACTAGTGTGTGTGTGTGTGTGTGTGTGTGTGTGTGTGTGTGTGGCCCAGGAGGAGCCGCGTGGGAGCCGTGGGCAGCAGGGGTGGGTGGCGGCACCTGGATGCTCCCCACCAGCATAGTGATGTGTCAATACCCAGGTCGGCCACTCATTACCTCTGCGGGGACACCACCATCGCGTATGCACCGGGGCGCCGTGTGCCACAGCACCCGGGCTAATCCTGGTTATGAGGCAGATGCGTCCTGCTTACTTATCACCCAAGTAATGTCAGCCAACAAAATGCCGCGGTCGTCCTCGGGTGCCAAAGAGCGCCTCCCAGGGTTATGTCGCCATCTAAATGCACTGGGTGGTTATTAGGAGCGTCCGGACACACCACTCACAATTACCCAGGTGAGTGTCGTCTTGATTACGTTGCAATGACGCCTGCAGTCTGTGGTCCTCAGCGGGGGGGGGGGGGGGAAGGATATTCACCTTTCACCAACCACTTACCACTTACCTGTACTAACTGACAATCAGACACTCGGCATGACCTAAGGGAAAATGGTTTCAGTTCTAATAATACCCTTGAGATTGAAAGATGGTTTTCTCTGGCAGCAACGAGGACCTGATAAGGCAGTTTGTGGTTCCTGCAGCTGATGACCGGAAGCTACACCCGTCATGCACGAGTACCAGAGAAACAGGAGTACGTTTGAATGTAGCTTCTGCCACAATATATTACCTGTCCTAACGTCCGAGAACAAAACGTTTTCTTACCTTTAACACCAACACTGAAACCAATTATCACCATTTACAAAACTTAATATAATGGGTGGTATGGACGCCTGTGTTACCCGCCTCCAGTTTATTGACGTGAGAATCGGAATAGTCACTCTTTCAGCAGTTCTTGTACAGCGATGTCTTTAAACTACGCCACTTGGGTAAGGTTAGGCAAGGTTAAGTTAGATTAGGTTAGGGTAGATGAGTTAGATTAGGTTAGGGTAGATGAGTTAGATTAGGTTAGATCAATTAGGTTAAGTTAAGGATTAATTAGGACGTCATTACCAAATTACGAAATCATATAAAGACAAAATCTAGAATTTCCAATTGGTTTAAAAAACGGTTCTTACATCTAAAAACTTAACAAAGAAAACTAAATACTGAAAACCTTAATTAGATTTTGATTAAGACATCTATATCTATGTGTTTCAGTGTCTATATATTTACGAGGATATAAAGCAAGACAGAGGATAAGTATCAGGCCATATTACACCAGAAACATGATAGTCCCATATTTATATATATATATATATATATATATATATATATATATATATATATATATATATATATATATATATATATATATATATATATATATATATATATATATATATATATATATATATATATATACTCCCTGGTGCTAATTAATAATCCATTTTTAATGACCTCTCAGCCATAACTCTCAGACGTAATTTGAATCACAGCGCCAGCATCATGGTGATAAAATAGGCCAGAATCTCTAATCCACAATAAACAAAGCGGCGAGTCCCAGCACAATAAAGCCGCTCTTCTGTGGTTGGCAAACTGGTCATAACTCGAGTCTCCCCTTTTGTCTTGCGGGAGCCATGGGGCCTGTCCTTCATGCACACTGAGTAGCGAGACAACCACCCACCAACCCTCCGCTGTGATATGCGACCTAATTACCATGGCTGATGAGGGGCACCGTGCTAGAAAGTATAGCGCATCATGATGTGTGTCGGGAATAAATAATGAAAGTTGATGAGCGATGTGAGAAGGGGGCGAGGGTGAGAGGCGGGGTGAAGGAGGTCCTGATGAACTGACCACCACCACGCAGGCGCCAACATGAACTCCTAGAAATTGATGACTGATGACCGTGTACCCCAAACGGGGAAACCAAAATGAAAAACAAATGAACGTCAATTAATAGTCCTAAAATTTTAATGAAGACTTCTCACAAAATAGAAGTTACCATGATAAGTTATAATGACAAATACTGATCACCATAATATCATTCTGGTACTTGGTAATTATGCCATTTCCTAACGGAGTCTAAGAAGCATAGCCACACACAGTACTCTAGAGGAAAAAATTAATTACGGCGACCGCTGCCCTACAGGTAGTGTTTGTAGGGTCAGTGGAGGCCCTGGGACCTGCCAGAGATCAACGAGGAGCAGAATTAACACCGTCGTGGGGACGTAATTGAGGATCATATTTCAGATAATTCCTCTGATCACCAAGAAGCTCTTGTAGACTCAGCCATGCCAGTCATTTTCTGGTGATAAATTTGAAGCTTTGGTGATCAAAGATGCCGATGTCTGCTTGAGAATTACCAAGTACTTGTAAGAGCATGATGACTATCACATAGTAATCAGAAGATGATGGGTAACACATGATAGATAACACGTGATAGATTACTCATGATAGACAACATCAACAGAACATGCCTGAACGTTGCACTGTGTACAGTACCTGCAAAACCGTACAAAAATGAGGTCCCTTGAGACGCTTCTGAGTTATGTGCTATTAATGGGTCTCCACCTGACAGTCGGCAGAAAAACTCACTCCCAATTAAGAGTGAGGCACTGGGGACTTGTAGTCTCCTAATACTTACAGCTCAGGTGATAAGACACTCGAGTGCTAATTCATGTACGACACTTAAGTCTTCTTCCCAACCAATGAGAGTCTTGTCGATGTTCAGGTAAGGCGAGGGTAGTCACACTCAGCCGTGCCTGGCAGAGATAACACCTGTTGTGATGGACGTGTCACTCCACTGTCACCTCTTGGGCCAAACTTTTCTCTCAGGTTTATAGCTAATGATGATTGATCATTTCAGCATCCAGCCGCACCTAAATGGGAAGACCTGGATCCATTGGCTGTAACTTAATATACTCACTTCTGTATTATCATCGGCATAAGTTATACATTCGTCATATTTTAAATGTAATCATAGATGGGCGACTGAAGCTTTAATGTTTAGTGTCGTGTAACGTTGTGTTCGTCTTCCTCTTGAGGATGGCCGTGAGTGTAGAGGTGTGGCAAACTTGGGTGTTGGTCGACCTGATGCTCCGGGATGAGAGTGTGTGGGTGTAGAGTGTAGCCGAAATAAGATACTCGACGTCACTTTTAAAACATGGAGGTACCAGGAGCATTATGATCATGGGTGTGTGGGGAGCATGATGGAACACCAGGATGATATCTTGGCTCTTTACTGTGGCTGTCTGGCAGAGCAACACCAATACTTCTATAATCTAATTCATAGTTTATCGACAGGTACATTGAGAGACGCTACACTACACTACACTACACTACACTACACTACACATCAATAGCTCATCAAGCTATTCTTCCAAACACACACAAAATCTTATTTAATACTGTATTTTCAACCAACAAATCGAGTACATAAAGTGATCTAACAGCGTGCACATATATCTTGGTGTTAAGATATACGAATAAGTGCTCTGTTTATAACGCTCCCCCGTAAACGCACTTGGCACTATAAGCCACCAATCTCGCGGTAACTACCTAACCACCAGCCCTCAGCTAACGACCCAGATGTATGTTTAACTCCCGCCGACATGACCCGCGCGGTGATTAACAATTAGCAGGCTAGGCTGACTGCTATTTGCAGTCCTGATTATGATAAGTTGCCATAATGGATCCGCGCCGACCCGCAAAAACCGGGTGAGCGTCATATAAAGAAAGTTGCACCGGCGGGCGACAACAGTGCTATCCCAGTCAATTACATATGGCTCACTTTTCAATGTGTAGTAAACGGTAGCGTGAACCTTGAGGGAGGAGGGTGAGGTGGAGCTGTGTGAACTGCACTACCGGGAGCTTTGGGAGTTGTGGTTTTTGTAGTCTCCAAGACGTCAACAGAGATTTAAAGTCGGATTCCTGACCCTTCCTTCCCTCCTCCCAACAACTTTTACGATAAATAGGGAATAGCAATACATTCAACAAGACCATATATACGATATTTACTAAGCAGGAGAGGAGCATCAAAACGTGTGGACAAAAGGAGGGCGACCATTCGTCTGGTGTTACTTCCAAGAGCGTGTCATAACCTGAAGAAGCGAACGCCAGACGCTGTTGATTGCTCGTTCTGGCGCTACGGATGCGAATTATGAAGATGGGGAATACCGAAGACGGGAGAAAATCTTCTTGAGTTTGATGTACACAACCTGTTCTCATATTTCCTTATTGTTAATGACGCAAGACGTGAGTCATGGGACTAACTTGACACCAGCAGGAAACTTGTTCCACTACGTCGAGCTCCATTAAGTATAATTACCTTTTAGGAGATTATGATGGACTCGCTTAAAGCACTTTTTGTTTACTTAGCTTAAACTCGGGGAGAAAAATGTAATTATAATCAACAAAGGTTATGTTACCTTTAAAATGGTTTGTATAACATTATGTATTTAATCGTTTATATGAAATTACACAAGAAGATGTAGTAGTAGTAGTAGTAGTAGTAGCAGCAGCAGTAGTAGTAGTAGTAGTAGTAGTAGTAGTAGTAGTAGTAGTAGTAGTAGTAATAGTAGTTCCTCAGTATACCACAACATCACTCAACACAATAATTAGTCACACTTTAGCTCTGAACAAAACCGGTCATCGGAAGTACTGTACACGAATTCAGCTCAAGATTTCACTTCTCATTAACTTATACTTTATAAGGTATAAGAGTGTCAGCAACAGGATTCAAAGCCTCTAATAAGCATTCTCAACCCACCTTTATGAACTAACTTTTTGTTTATAATTAGAACAAATTTACTAACCATCGTAAATATGAGAAACAGGACAGAGAGCGACAGAGGGGGAGAGAGATTCGGGCATCATTTCTCCTTAGGTGGACGTGGTCGAGTTAGTACAGGTGCAGGAGGGAGAGGAAGGGTTGGGGCCAGTCATAAAACCACCAGTAAACCCACCACCGTGTGTGTTCCTGTCCCTCCTCACCCCGACTATACACCTGACCGAGGTAAACTGGCTCCTGATTCTCAAAGATTCGTTAAATTAAATTAATTACCCATAACTGAAGATTAAGGTAACGCATAGACTTCCGGTACACTTTTTTGTATTCAATTTTAACGCTATTTAGGTCAGCAATCATTTTCCCTGAGATGAAGTAAGGTAATGGAATGTCGGACTTATAACCTGCCTTTGAGAACCTCAGCTCTGATTCCTGCCCGTCCTCCAAGATGGTTTACGACGGTGACTCGAGACTCAAGTTGAAATGTAAATAAAACGAAGAAGTAGATAGAGTTATGTACTTTATGTATACTGCGGATGATTAATGATGTCTGAAATGGAGATTGTTGCTGCAGATGATGAATGCCAGGTGGACCTAAAACTCTCGATGGGCAAACAAACTCCCCGTGTGTGTGTGTGTGTGTGTGTGTGTGTGTGTGTGTGTGTGTGTGTGTGTGTGTGTGTGTGTGTCCTCGAGGTATTATCACAGCTTCTCGTACAGGTGACCACGATCGTATATCCTTCATCGTGGTCTGCATCAGGTAAGGAAGGGCACACATATATCACGGGAGAGTTAGGGAGAGTTGCTAGGGTTAGAGAGACGAGGAAGGAGAGATGGGATTGGAATGGTCTGTGGTTCTTCTCGTGAGAAATTTAACTCATGGTTATGGCGATGCTGAGGAGATAATAACAGTGGATGATATGGGGGCAGAAGGTGTGTAATATCAACCAGAATGTACCTGAGTTTTCTGAGGAAGACGAGGTGGTAATGAGAGACACACACATCACCTGGAAGACTCGCGGCAGGGGGTGAGTGGGATGGCCTCCTACTCTCCCTATAGACCCAAGGCGTGATATACTGTGTAGTAGTGTGGTGTATGAGCCAGCTACTGGGATCTACCTACCAGTATAGTTGTGTTCGCCGCATGTCGGTCGGGCAGCGTTCTAATATGTTTTTATATGTGCAAAGTTACAGTATATATTTGCCGAGTTAATGATGACTGAGTTTGCAAGAATTGAAGATGGATCATCGGATATTTTTGGCACAGACATTAGATGCAAAATTCTTCACATAAATATCCAACTCAACTTGAAAATCATTTACCTGTGTGAATACTTGGCAATCTTACTATCTTACTATCTAGAGAGCTATGTATAGTATTCATAGTTATGTTAATTACGATTATCTTAGGTGTAATTCTTCTCCCCTTCTTCGTGGTCTACATCAGGTACGAGAGGAAGTAATCACGATGGGAGGATACGGTCACGGTGCTGGGAAGGGGGAGACGGACGCCAGAGGGTCCCTGATCTCAGGCAAGATGCTGTCACGGCCCGACTGATTGATATGTTCTTAAGAAGATAGTCTACTTAATGAGACGCTGATGCAAATGTAACCTACATTACGGAACATTAATTAATCTCTCTCTCACTCTATCTGTCTCTACGTCCATTTCCCACCCCCATCTCTCTTCGGTTTTTCATATAATTTCTCATTTTTCTTATTTCTTTCTATATTATTCGTTTTTCCATACTTTTTGCCAGTCTTCATATATCAAAACACTAAATATATTTATTTTACTTCCTTACTTATTACCCCAACACGTTTTTAGTTCCCATCATGACGCAGAATAGTGAGAATTAAGAAAACACAGATTCTACCATCATCGTTGTTATGGTGTTTCTCTTCCACACAGACAGATACAAGATTTTTCTTTTACTTAACCCCGTCGCTTAACGCAACCCACCATCTCCCGTCACCAGCTATATGACCATCCCCATAAACACACTTAATACCAAGCACTTCATCGATCAGGCACGCACACTTCTGCTTCCTGGGTGTCCATAACCCTCCTATACACACTATGGGGAGGAGTACGAGAGTAACCACATCACAAGGAAGACTGCGTGAACAACCACACTATGGGGGAACAGTACGAAAACGACCACAATGACATCGGCTCCAAAAAAAAAAAAAATCACAATACACACAGTACAAAATTTAATACGAAGTTCAGAAAGTAATCAATGAATAATCATAACATCATGATTATCTACCAAGTCTAAATTCTTACCTTAAGTTCTTGGGAAAATTCACAATAACATCAATGCGAACTTTAATAAAATCAAATCAACATTATGAGACCAAAACTTAATTTAAATTCCAAAGAGTCAAAGTGACATCAAAATAACCATTAACACTCATCACCCCTGATATATGTACTAAATCTTGTAACTGTATAATGAATTTTCACAAGATTTTTCGTGTAAATTAATGACATGACTGAAATTGGACTTACGTTTGTCTCTGAGGGTATCTTGATGCTCTCGTGGGCAGTGGAGTGGAGAACGCCCACCTGAAAAGAAAATTTAAACTGTTTAAGATTCCATCAATATAATAATAGTTGAAATAAATCCCACCACCTAAAATTAAAAAAAATCTGCACTACAATCTGGACAAAATCCCTCACATCAAACTGGACAAAATCCCACCACATCAAATTGGACAAAATCCCTCACATCAAACTGGACAAAATCCCACCACATCAAATTGGACAAAATCCCACCACATCAAACTGGACAAAATCCCTCACATCAAACTGAACAAAATCCCACCAATATGAAAATAAACAGGACAAAATCCAACCAAATTATTTTTCCTTTAAGTTCTATAAATTAGGTTAGGTTAGGGTAGGCAGTCAGCTGAAATTAACTTTATTTAAAAGTGGTTAGGTTAGATCAGGTTAAGTACTGTAGGGTGAGACTCAGTGTGTAACAGCCAGAGCAGATGGCTAGTGGTTGACAAGGTGACGGCGACCCAGCCATCCCCCGCTGACCACACCAACACGGGGGCTATTTTGGCGCTGTTTTTATGATGACAAGCTATTGTGTTGATCTCCGGTGCTACAGCTGGGGAAGTCGTAAATTACTCCCGGCTAAAAAGGAGTACAAGACAGTGCTACACGATATAATATGAGAGGGGGGGGGGAGGGGAGCCATTTTTTTCCTCCCAACTCCCACCGCAGGTCATGAGAGATGCTTCTCATCATAAAAAGAAGAGTTACGTTAAATTGGACTGAAAACTTGTCTCTGTGCTGTAAAGATAACACACACACTGGGCTGCTATTACAACATCCGGTCAGTATATCTCATTCTATAAAATTCCACATTAGAGTGTGTTAATGTCTACGTGTTCTGAGGTGTAAGTCGTATTTTCACATCCTTACTCCCGACAGATGATGATCGTGTCGGGAGAATTATACAGAAGATGAGAGGATGTTAGTGAGCAATATGTCAGGATGATAAAAGTAGGTATTTGGTATGATTATAGACGAGGATTATAGAGCATAATAAAAATAAGATCTGTTGGTTTCCTCACAGAAGAATTATTCATAACTAAAGAAAAGTACAAAATAAATTGCACTTACATTTATAATTGGCAATTTAGAAATCCAGTTCTATTTAATGATTTTTTTAACAATACCACATCTGCGTAAATTACAAGTGTTTACATACGCTTCAGTAAACATTGACTGCTAATAGACGTAAAGGTTTGTACATCTTAAAATTTTATTCCGAGTGAAGATTTTCAGCAATAAACAATAAAAGCACCAACAATATGGCAGAAAACTAAACAATAAACACAATACATCTGGCAGACGGAAGAAATCAATAAACCCATAAAACATCCAAAAGAACAGAATAAATCATTACATATAAAAAAGAAATGTATTTGGCAAAATTAAGGAGCCATGATCCAGCGAGTCGTCTTGTGAGGTCGTTCAGTGAGTCGTACTGAGTGACAGCTGCTTATGACATGGTCTGGTAAATACATATTCAGTAAATTGACTTGATTTAGTTGACCATAAAACCACAACACCCCCCCCTCCCCCTTCCACCACCACCACCCCCCACACCAGGGCGCTCCAACACGCAATATCCACCTCAACTCGTGACATGAGGCAACGTCTTCAGAGCTGTCTTAAGGATAAATGTTTACTTAATCTTATATAAGGCATCACAGAAAGGAGAGACATATGATGGATGTGATCAATACTGACATCCCGTATGTTTTGTGAAGCTTTACTAAGGTCATCACCGAGGGAAGACGTTGGGTGGGGGGGGGAACATCGATGGCGTCTCTCTGTCTGTGTGTATATCTTGTATGTCTGTCTATCTGTTTGTGAAGATGTGAAAAGTCAAGTTCGTGGTGTATATTGATTGGACCTGATGTGGATTGTACACCTTGTAATCTAGCTGATATATAGTCCTTCTTTACTTACCGATATGTTGAATTTATCTTCATCACAAACGCCCGACCCATACGCTGTTGATATGATCCGTGCGGGAAATTTCGAAGAGGATTTTTAAATAACAAGTGAGTTACAGAATGTCAGATGATAATGTTTTGGTCTAGGAGAAGGGAGGAAAGGTTAACAAGATAAAGTTTTTTTTTTTTAACATATGAAATGACACGAGCTTCAGGTATAGTACTGATCTTCACAATTAAATAATCGAACCTGAAAGAACTGGCTAAGAAACAATGGAAAAAAATGTACACCGAAGATAATAAAAAAAAAGACATCTGAATTCTGTGATCTGGTAAGTTTTTCTTGATCTTGGTACTGAGGTATTGTAGGTCACAGGTGGGTGGGAATATTGCCCCAAGCAGTGAATATCATAACAAGACAATTGAATGAAAAAACATGAACCATAATTGCTCCTGTATATTGATATAATAATGCGTTCATGTAGTGGCTTTGTGACTGTGTGAGGTTGTGGTGTTGAAGTCTGTACAATAGCTAGAGGTCTGTTTAAAGGATGTGGTGTTTAGGTGATAGAAGATTAATTAGTGGCTGTGTGTAAGTGTTATGGTGTGTAGGGTGGATGTTGGAGTGCCTGTACGGGTCTAACACACACACACACACACAAACACCGTATGGTAAAGTCTCTCTCAGGTCTTGACGCCACAGCACGAGCGTATCCACCTTAATCTGTCCTTGGTGTATGGCATATCACGCACCTCACATAAACTCCCCACTGTGAGCGTAACACCACCACCTCCACCACCAACAACACCACTACCACCACCACTTCCTCCTCCATCATCTTCACCACCACCAACACCTCCACCACAAACACCAACAATGCCACTTCCTACATCACCACCACCAAAGTCACCACAATCACTCTATTAACTTTCTTAGCCAGTCCAGGAACAGGAATTTCAAATAGAATGTCCAACTCGGTCACTGACACCAAGTTATAACGAAGTGGTGAATGGAATGAATGGAGAGAAGGAGAAGAGGGAAGTGGGCAGAGTGGAGTAAGAGCCTGACGTATCATGAGTGAAGTAAGAAAAATATGGCAGGTATAAGCCACCTCTCTGCCTACACTGGGAAGTACAGAAGCGGTAGTAAGAAAGAGTTACCCCGTAGGTCCTTCGGTCGATGAAGGAACCACGGATACGAAGTTAGAGCCACGGACACACCCACCACTGACTTGTCTCCATCTGTGTTAAAAACAATGCTTCGCCAAACACTATACACACTGCTTCACCAACACTATACACACTGCTTCACCAACACTATACCCACTGCTTCACCAACATTACATTGCTTCACCAACCCCACAGTAAAGCTCAGAAACAATATCATACAAACGGAAAAACAAAAGTTATCGGATAATTCCCGGTGCTTAGCAAGTCATAAAAATGGATGAAAGGTTTATGCTGGATCAAGCGGCCTGCTTTACTGGGCTACCCTCCATAAATTCCTCCATTCACTTGGGCCAAATGGCCTTTACTGATGATTATTGAGGTTTGCTTTTCCATTCCGGCGGATTAACCTTCGTAAAACTGGTGTTTCTTCTGTTATTGCTCAGTTTTAGAGGGTTCTGCTCTCTGATAGTGCTACAGTGTTACACCATATAATGTGTGTGTGTGTGCGTGTGTGTGTGTGTGTGTGTGTGTGTGTGTGTGTGTGTGTGTGTAGTTATGATTATCAATTAATCTTTTCCAGAATATATAACAACTATAACTATTGTAATATTATCCCAAACATGAGAGAGACTCCTTATATTGGTGAAAGTCAGAATTTCTCTACATTACAATAGAGAAAAAACCCTTTAAACTAATGAGGGAGACAGAGAGATTACCTGCAGAGAGAACCTATCAATCAATCACAGGTAAACAGTATAGGCAATGTAATCTGGGATCCAGTGTTATGTAACAGCCAATCCTCGGGAACAAACCGTACGTTATTATTATTATTATTATTATTATTATCATTATTATTATTATTATTATTATTTAAGCAAATCCATATAAGGAAATAATGAAGTAAATCGTGGTCATTGCACGTAGTGGAAAGCCATCAGATAGAGGTTGTGACGTATCTGATGGTGTGTCATTAGGTGAATGGTCAAATGGGCATCAGATCCTAATAGGTGGCAACTTAATATAACCTAACCATTGTTAATGTGGTCTAATCCTAATGGGGAACTTAATCATAATGGGGCTCAGTTCCCCTCCAATGCTAGTGGACAGCTTAGGTTGGGGCCTATTGGAGATGGGGGCTTATGTGACGTGCAAACCGTGCTAGTTAGTGCCTGTGTCCCCGCCTGACCCCTGCCCCCCCCCCCACCCATCGTCCCCACGCTCTTCCAAGTCGTTGCTTCTCCATTGTGTTCCTTAAATGTTGGAGTAAATCCTCTTCATGGCCGCTCTGATTGCCCTTCCGTGTCTCAAATTGTCAATCAGGAACACTTGCCTCGGTGTCGCTGGCGGGAGATGGGATCAGAATATGGATTTTGAAGGTGTTCCGTATGACATTGGTGGCGGTGTGTGTAATCCTCTTCGACGATGGAGCAGTGAGTGTGAGTGTAAGTGTGAGTGTAAGTGTGAGTGTGAGTGTGAGTGTGAGTGTAAGTGTGAGTGTGAGTGTTTCAGTGTCAATCGTGTGTCTCAAACTGTCCATCAGGAACACTCACCTTGGTGTTGCTGGTGGAAGATTAGACTTGCAGTGTATGGATTGGAGATGTTCCGTAGGGCAGTGAAATAATGATGTGTGTGTGTGTGTGTGTGTGTGTGTGTGTGTATGTGTGTGTGTGTGTGTGTGTGTGTGTGTGTGTGTGTGTGTGTGTGTGTGTGTGTGTGTGTGTGTGTGCGCGCGCGTCACTTGAAAACTGATTCACGTGATTTATGCAAAGGTAACAATACAGGCGTTCATTAATTTCCACGTGGTAACAATATGGCGCAGATTTACCTGTAACTAAGCTCCTTTAAAAGCCTCTCGTTTATAAAGAACAAATAACCCCTTAAATACCTTGACTTTTTCCCTTAAATAAGAAGACATTGCACTTGGACGGGTTAAATCATAACACCCAAGAACTTAACATCTTCAAAATCACATTGAAAATTCAAAGACAAAACAACACTCTAAGTTTTTATTTTCCCAAGACTTCCATCAGTTTATTCCACGTTTCCTTCCAAGTTAGTCACCGATTTTTTTCTTCTCTCATTTGCATTTCAGGATCGTCTCGTTAAAGTTTACGACTGACATCACGTCACTGGGTGGGTGATCAACAACCCGACGCTGGTAAGGAGTAGTCAGCGGGAGTGATACACTTCTGGATATTATCAATAATATCATCATCACAGCTCATTACAGGAGAAGGAGAAGGTGAATCCATATTACGAAATACATTTGTGAATAAAATAATAATAATAATAATAATAATAATAATAATAATAATAATAATAATAATAATAATAATAATAATAATAATGCAGTAATAATAATAATAATAAAAATAATGAAGAATGCCAAATATGTAGGTAGATAGAAACAAGAATATCAACACTGACTAACAATGCAAATTACAGCAAGTCTTGAAAATACCATAAAAAAAATTATATCAGTATGGAAATATTGGCACCAGATTACATAAAACTGTAAAAAATATTGAGAGCAGCAAGGACACATAACTGTTTGTATCTAGTTATATCATTTCATATTTTCAACACGTTCACTCCCTCGCGCTCTTGAATTTATATAAGCATTAGACTATCAGCGAGAAAATATAATTTAAGCTTTTACACAAGGGAATAATTACATTTAGATCCTTCTATTCTAAAATACATATTAAAATATAAAAGTAATCTATAAGATCTTCAGAGTAATATGTCTGCATCCTCGACGTTCAACATGTTATCTGGTGACCGATGATTTAATTATCACTCTGTCGTGGCTCAAACATATCGCTTTTTACTGGAGCAGGTGAGGCCAAGCCGCCGAGTGGCTATTCCACTCGCTCCCCGACCCAATGATAGTCGGTTCGAGTTTGCAGCCAGCCACTCAGTGGGACGCCCCTTGTCGACCCAGTTAGAAAATGCGTACCTAACTTGACAGTTGGGAAGTGAAAGGCGGTAGAGTGCAGTGTTTGCCATGTTGTCTACTTGTGTACCAAAGGCTTAGTCTTCAATGTGTTCTATATACACTACTCCTGCCGGTCTATGGAACCCACGTTTAATGAAGCAGTAATGGAGAAAGGAACCTCCCCATTACCAT
The DNA here is from genome assembly GCF_018991925.1 of Homarus americanus. Taxonomy (NCBI): domain Eukaryota; kingdom Metazoa; phylum Arthropoda; class Malacostraca; order Decapoda; family Nephropidae; genus Homarus; species Homarus americanus. The sequence continues at coordinate 1,026,987 of NW_024717788.1, forward strand.
CTGGCACTCTGTGTATCATGGTAAAAATCTATTTTACATAAATAGATTTTCGTTTACTTTTTATTGGAATCCGAAAGTAACTTTCTGTAATCAAGAAACATTAATAGTTAAGTTATTCGCAGTGCAAACAGGTCTATATGCTCCATCTTCCACTTGTTCCTCTCTCGTGGTGTGGTCTGTGTCACACACTGTTCCCTCCCCCCAATAATCCATCTGGGCCACACCTCTGGTACATTCATCCTCCGCTCTTTCCAAGTCTCTTTTCACTGTGTCTATCTACCTCATTCTTAGCCTACCTTTCCTCCTCCTTCATCCAAACTCTCTTTTAATAATAATTCTGATGAACAAAATAAAACGCAGGTTTTATTGAGCACTATCAGTCAGTAAAATAAATACAGGGCCAACAGAGGTCTTCACAGCCCTTCGTTCAACACAGTGTTAATGAGGTAAGGAGGAACACCAGTGCTTTTGTTTAATTATAATCAGAGGAGTAGAGATATTGACACACATTCACTGGTATAATGTTTGTAATATTGTGGTATAATCTGTTTACGAAGCCCATGCAGATCAAGCTCTTGTCACAGTCAGGTTCACTATAAGCAGGCAGATCACCTTCACTATACACTGGTAGATTACCTCACTATACACTATCAATATCCATCATTATACACCATCATATTACCTTCATTTTACATCATCATCATCCTCACTATACACCATAATATCCCCCTCACTATGCACTGCCATATCACTCTCTTGGCACAGTCGTGTTCCCTATACACATGTTATAACCATTACTACTTTGTTCTCTTAATTATCATCTATGTTCACCTTCCCTCTCTTCCCCTTCTCTTCCCTTTTTTTACCTTCCTCCCTCTCTGTCTCCTCCTCCTCCCTACCTCTCCCTTCCTGCCTTCCTGCTGGGGGCTGGATATCAATAATGCATCATCTTTCAATTACCTTCTATTTATATCAATATTGCATCCATCATCACCCCATCAAGCCGCCCCTGTGACCAAATTTGCCTTACATGTTCAACTCCCTCCGTAGAAGGTGTGTGTGTGTGTGTGTGTGTGTGTGTGTGTATCCCTCCTCTTCCTTCCCTCTTCTCTCTCTCTCTCCTGTTATCTATTCTTCCAATGTTTATGTATATCAGTCCGTCTGTGTGTCTGTCTCGAGTCACATACCACCGTTAAATCTTACTTAAGGAGAGAGATAAGACCAGCCACTGTAATGTTATCATCACCATCACTATCAGAGGTACCACCATTTATCACTAATATCTATGTCATTCGGGTTTCTAATTTTCCATCACTCAGCCTTGTTACTACCTTTATCGCTCGTGTCATCTCTCCCTGTTATCATTTATCTATGTTATCGTCGTCTACTTGTCGTTATCATTGGATTTATCATTATTACCGTATTATCATTTCTTTCATGTAATTAATTTCATCGACTTTTTCATCATAGTCATGTCGTCTGGAGTTACTTTATTAATCATCATCATCATCATCATCATCATCATCATCATCATCATCATCATCACTGTCACCATCGCCATCACCACCATCACCATAATATTTCAATGGCTGTCCTTCGTGTACGTTCCTAAGCTGTTTAAAGTGTAGAAAATGCCACCAACACCACAGCCACACCATGAATCAGCGAGGTGTATGACCCAGTATCATGAAATACCCCAGGAAGACCGGACAACTCACTAACCGCACTGGCTAACCATTACACCGGACTACGATCCCATGTACAAGATCAACACCCACCATCAATATTAAAACTATAATAAAAAAAACATCGCCATTACAACCAACACTACCTACAACACCATCAAATTCACCGTAACCTCATCCACCGTCGTCGTCGTCGTCATCATCATCATCATCATCATCATTATCATCATCATCATTATCACGATAATAATCATCCCTACCTTCAACACCTCGTACCAGAGTGTCTTGTCAGTAAGGCCGAGGAAGTAGATGGATCGTTACCTGATAAATCAAGAATCACCTGGCGCCATTAATCCCGTAGCGGCTGGCTTTGTCAGTGACTCCTGCAGGTGGTGATGGTGGGTTAAGGTTTCGTCACGAGCTTCCTAGCCCTGAGGACTTACCTACCTACCTACCTACCTACCTACCTATCTATCTACCTGACGACGCATCAGGATCCCCCACCTGTCACTTGTCCGCTCACCTGCACACTGTCAATACCTGATAAATGGCAGGTAATGGCGCGTGGACCCGTCATTAGGGACACGTTCCTGCCCACTGCCGCAGAGGAAATAGTCCGAGACCTTGACTGATTTGCTTTTGTTAGATTGTGGCGAAATTGAAAAGCTTTTTTTTCGTGTATGGTTGTCGCAATATTTTTTAGTGTGAGATAGGTGGGATTTTTGTGTGTGTGTGTGATATGGTTGAAGGGTTCCTGCAAAAGTGGATTGAGTGAAAGTTAGAAACGCTGTATTGTTACGAGTGAGTTTGTGTGTCTGTGTATATAAAGGTGAACGTGGGTGTGTTGTGTACAGACTATGAAGACACACACACACACACACACACACACACACATATATATATATACTCAAATACATGTGTGTACGTGCTTGCATGTGAGAATACATGTGTGTTTATCATGTTCCAAATAACTCTCCTCTGATAAAAGGAATACAATCTAACACGGCTTATTCCCGAATATTACTTCTTCTTTTTTCATTATAGCCAATCCATCCGTAATATTCTACTAGACAATTTAAACATTTCTCAAACTTCATTTAAGAATTCACTCATCTTTCTGTTTCTATCAAATGTAGCGTCTGTGAGAAATAATAAACACGGAGCTGCACCCTACAATGACGCCACGTGAACACCTGGGCAATTGTCTTCAGGTGAGAGGCCCTTTACCTCTGGCTCTGACTGCTGATGACTGTGTGTGTGTGTGTGTTTACATTAAGTAGGCGCTATAGCTTCCAAGTGTTTCAGAAATTTAGACGGTGGACATACCCAAATGTGAATATACTCGCTGGATAGTATATTCGTATGCTCTCGTAATACAATATATCCTTGACATGCCTCGGTATATTCAAGTTCTTATCCGATGTCTCACTCCTTAATTAGCATTCAAAAAGTTTATAATTCTAGTCGTATGTTCGTATAATTGTATCTACTTACTAATGAACTTCGCATATATCGTAACTACGTATAGGAACATTCGCATACAGTATTAAAAATGTCCTCACACATTTATTCACATTCCATATTATCATACATACTTATATAAATTTGTATATTTACATGAATAATAACATACCCACCTATTCATATACACATTCACATACCTACCTATGCACATAAACATTCACATACCCATCTATTCACATTAACATTCACATACCTACTATTCACATCTACTCACATAAACATTAACATACCTCCCTATTCACATACCCACCTATTCACATAAACATTCACATACCCACCTATTCACATAAACATTTGAACATAATTGCACATTTACCAAAGCACACTAACACACATTCCCATAATGAGGGGAGGAGAGGCGGGAGTGAGTGAGTGAAGGTGGGTGGGGTGGGTGCGAGGTACAGCACATTAGGGGTTGGTCCACCAGCCTCCTCCCCCACCTCACCACAACACTGACCTCTCCTGCAAACAAAGGCCCCAGACTCGTCATAATTACTACGTTCTGACACACAGATATACTGGCCGTCATTAGTTGGGAACGAAGCCAACCTCACCCAGCTACAACACTTGGGTAGGGAAGGTACTCAAGCGTTCTCAACAGCACGGAACACTCACACATGCAGGTGGACTGTAAGTAGAGATTTGATTTTCTTCATTGGAGTTTCTGTGTGTGTGTGTGTGTGTGTGTGTGTGTGTGTGTGTGTGTGTGTGTGTGTGTGTGTCATTTGAGAAGAAAAATAGGTACTTCTGAGTTTTCATTTTTATCAATGCGAACGATTTTTTTTAAAGATACTAATCATTTACTTCCTTCCATTAATAATTTTTACATTTAATAGACACACACACACACACACACACACACACACACACACACACACACACACACACACACACACACACACACAAAAGGATGTACTAAGAGACCTAAAAGTATCATACAATATTACAAAGCTGCTCTGCTATACCTCAATACACAGATTAATATAGACATAACACTTACCAAATATTAACAAAATGAATACATGTACCGATACTGATTCAGGCGAGAGAGAGAGAGAGGTAGAGAGAGAGAGAGAGAGAGAGAGAGGAGAGAGAGAGAGAGAGAGAGAGAGAGAGAGAGAGAGAGAGAGAGAGAGAGACTAACATGTTGATACTCCCTACCTTGTCTTTTTGGGGGAGGAGAAGAAAGGGAGGATGAAAGGAGGGAGAGGTAGAAATAAAACATAATAAGAGGGAATAAATTGAGGAGAAAGTGAAAAAGAAGAGAGAACTAGAAGGACAAAAAAACAAGGAAGAGAGGAACAGGAAGGAAAGGATAGAAGGAGAAGAGAGAACAGAGTGAGAGAAGGGTGTGTAAGAAGAGACAGGAGAGATAAGAAGTAAAGGAAGGCGTGAAATAAAAAGTGATAAGAGAAATAGGTGTGGTAAAAAGGGGGAAAGAGAGAGAAATAAGCAAGAAATAGCAAGAGACGAAGGGGCTGAGAGGATGGAACGATAAAAGAGGAAGGGGAGAGGGAGACGATGATAAGGTTGGGGCACTCAGCAACTTCTTCCTAACACACACTCTCTCTGTTTTGTCACATTTCTCACTCACTTGCCATGAAGTTCCACGGCAAGTCGGGGTCCCAGTAGCCAGTAAGACTAGTGCCCATTAAGCTTAGGAACCATTTGGATTGGGGCTCATTAGGTCAGGAGCTCATCAGGACTGTGACCCATTAGCGTGAGGGCTTTATAGGACCAGATCCCATTAAAATTGAGTCCATTAGGAGTAGTGTCTACCCCTAATGGTTAAGATAGGTTGGGGCCTATTAGAACTAGGGCATAATGCCACTGGGGCCCATTAAAACTGGGTCTTATTGGCACTGCGGCCCATTTAACTTATCATCTACTATATTGAAAACATGAAAAAGTATTCAAATAAATTATGCTCGGTTTATTGATTCAAGTTTTTTTTCTGAAGACAAAAATAGAGAATTAAGTTAGTTTACGAAGATCAGTATTTTAGAAGAATTACTACTGACGGAGGAGCAAGTTTAGGATACAAATAAAATTAAAAGTATGTGTTCGTTTTGTTAATAAATAAGTCCGATCACGCCTCAATATATTAGTGAAATAAATACATCTTAGACATGTATACCCGAATGGATACGTCAGGGTGCGGTCGAGAACACGTATCCACACCTTCAATCCATAAAAGTTACTATCATACACCAAGATGAAATAGAGCAACTTCAAGTGTGTATTCCAGACGTGTGGAACACCCTGAGCCGACCATGTGATCAGGTCTCCAGACGTATTGACCTTCGCCAGAGGACTAAACAAGTACTAAACAGACCATGATATCGCGTGTCAATACAGAACTCTGAATATAATGTATATGATCCGACGCCATTACTCCGCTTGCTTAAGTATCGAATAGCTTTGCACAAACAGATGGAGGATTTGATATACATGTCTGAAGCCATCGTTCCGAGAGGATATAAGTACCATTAGTTTTAATCAAGCACCGTAGTAGTAAAGGTTGGTGTACACAGTAGGTGGGGTGAGGTGATGTACCACCAGCTGACGGGAGAGGGATGGTAGTGCGAGGTGGGGTGGACGGTGACCCCAGGTGCGTGTCACACCTCACGCATCAACACCAATTTAGTAATGATGTACCTCGTGCCTCCAGCATGTTGTGTGTTTGTATGGCAATGAAATGTCTGTCTGTCTGTCTGTCTGTCTGTTTGTCTGTCTATCTGTCTTTTGGGAACAAATCCAACATAATTGTAATAGTTTTGATATAATAATTAAATAAAACTACTATAAATTTTCCTATACACAAAAAATAAATAAAGGTTGGGACATTAAAGTCTTTATTCTCTTACTGGCTACAGGTTTTGTGTCCTTATGACTGGTTGCCAGCTTTACACAACAAGCAAATAATAAAGGACAAACTCGCAGGAATTTCTGTTTAGTTCAATTGTTTGCCCATGTTCTATTGAAAAAATAAAATATTTCTACAAGTAAAAATACAGACTATAATGGTGACACAATCATCTTTGTTTCTCTAAGCTCTGCAGCCCTCAGCAGATATATCAAAATTCCCCGACTACACGGAGCTGGTGTGATTCACAACCCGTTCTTCAATTGTACAGATAAGAGCGAACACAGTCACACCTGGATAAAATGAGGTCAATAGCGTATACACCGTAGGTGGAAGAAATAGTTGGGGGAAGAAGGGGGAGAGTAATGGCATGAACGAAAAAAAAATCACCTCCCCTTTTTTCCCTCTAGTTTCAAGCGTGACAGCCACCTGATAAACACATTTGTTCAGGGGCACAAAAGGGGGTTAACTATTCCTTGTTAACTGAACTTCTGTGAAAATGAACTCATGAGATTTGGAGATAAAAGTTTGCCAACTCCCGCACTTTACAAAAAAAAAAAATCCAGAATTCGCCCGTGCAAACCCTAGTAAAGTTCCTCGCCCATTAGGACACCGCCCTCCCCCGCCTCAACCCTCCGTCACGGCAACCCAAGGCCATAGCTTTAACCATTCTCACGACGCTCTCACTATACGTTGGGATTATCCATAAAAAGTCCAGTTTGTTTATCTTACACGAACTGAATGGGTGAGTGTAGATGGTGACATAAGATGAAAATAAAAATAATGAAAATAACACCTGGAATTCACCTCTAATTAACGAGTTAGGGGCCAATGACTACAGCCTCACAGAAGAGATTAAAGAAAATAAACGAATCAAATATAATTCTCCCTCCTACTCTCACTCTTCAAATGATTATAATTAATTCATTAACTTACATATCATGATGCAGAACGATGTATACCACACACACACACACGCACACACACACACACACACACACACACACACACACACACACACACACACACACACACACACACACACACACACACACACACACACACACACACACACACACACACACCAATTATACAAATCACATTCCTCTGCGATATTTTGCACCTACATACAGTACACTACCTCCATAATAATTAATTCATCCATAACCAATTATAACTATACTCAACACCTATAATGGGAAACATCCTTAGATAAGAAAATAATCCGATACACAGCAAAGTGTTTATCAAAGTGTACTGACCCTCATACAGTCTCAGCTTAAACTCAAAGTAATTAATGGGATGCGTGTTTGGAATAGCCCACTTTAATGAGAGCTCCAGTTAAGGACATTTTCTTGGTAATGAAGCCTGCACAACATTACGTGGAGACTCGCTATAAAACTAACTTCATAGACAAGGCTGATAGTAGGAAAGAGAGACAACTAAAGGTATAGATTATGTTGTGATGTGAATTTTAAAGTTATTGTGAACATTCTCCAGGCATCATCATCATCATCATCATCATCATCATCATCATCATCATTTCTGTACACTTATTACATTTACAGTACATACCCATGAAGTACCCAAGAGTGTATGTGTGTATATTACAAGAATTCACCCAAAACAACTCAATTTTCTCTCACGGTGTTCAACAAACCACAGAATTAACATAAAAGACTTTTTCGGCCGGGAATATTTTTCATTATTCAATACCCGGTCGAGTGGCCTGAAGAACCAATCTCAAGTCGTGAGGTGGGAAAGACAGGAGAGAATTTACTATTTGCGTGATCCACCATTTATAACTAACAATATTATCGCTCACCCTTGTCCAGCCAACACAGGGTTATTATCTTGAGGCTCCGCTTGAATGCCATCGACGTGATTCAGTTTACATAAATCGTCATAATTATTTTTTTTTTCTCCTCATCTATAACTAAATTTTAAAACGTGGATTGAGACATCAGTTAATTATAAGGTGTTCGTACGTACTGTATAGAAATTTATATCAATGCATTAACAAAATCCCATTGATGTTATGAAGTATGAAAGCCACACTATGTATAATCCTCACCAAAAATTAAAAAAATCACAACAACCTTTCATTATTGTTTTGTTATTCACCTTAATGACAAACTATTTACACAGGTAGAAAACAATTACACAGGTACAAGCATTTACCCCGGTACAACACAATTATACAAATAAAACACAATTACACACGTAACAAAACAACAAACACACACACATGCACAACACCTCACATTTAAAAACACATTTACACAGGTACGAAACGACTCGGGAGAATAAGCTTATAAAATAGTTAATTTATTTCTCCCTGTGATAAGCAATTTACTTGTGGTTTAACTAGCTATTGTTGCTCCCACTGTGGTAAGATTCTGAGCATTCTCCTGATACGTTACGACCTCTCATGTTTACCTCGACTTGTTAACCAGATTCTACGGAACGAGTAACATACACAGGTAACTGGGTTCAAAGATTCTTAAAGATTCCTCAAAGATTCCTAAGTTTACACACAGGTAGAAAAAAAAAATAGATTTGAGCAGTCAGATCAAGAAGTAAATAGACAAAACAAAGCCAATCAGCTGGTAAAACAAAGAGCCAGGTAAAGCACCAAAACAAAAAATAACTCCATGAAGCAGTCAGTAAACGAAACAAGCAAATACATAAAATAAAACCAACAGAAAAAGTACAAAAAGCAACACTAAGAAAAAAATAGTCACCCGACGAGCCGAACAAGTAAATACAACTATAAGGAACAGACAAAGGCGAAGAAATAATTTTACTATAATGATTAGGAGTAACGATATGACCCAACAAGTAATAATGAGGAAAATATTACTTAGAAAAAACCGTATTAGATATTTATAATATATTTAAGTTTACTTTTATATCTGAGTGAGGGAAGTGACAAGCCTTGATATGATAAACAAATAAGGGGATATAGTTTACTTATAAGGTCGTGTTTGATGCATAAGTTTAATATTTAGGTTTACTTTTATGCGAGAGAGATGATGATGACTAACGGTATGACGAGAGAGAGAGAGAAAAAAAGAGGAAAAACACTTTACCAAGAATAATTTTAATACATACTTGAAGATCACGTTTGAGAGAGTGAAGGAGAGAGGAAGATGATTATGATGACGATGATGATGATGATGATGATGATGATGAGTAACGTTATGACAAAAAATGGGAAATAGTTTTATCCAGAATACGTGTTTGATACTGAAGTAAAAGTTTGATTTACTCTTGGTTTTTCGAAGATAGAAATGAGGAGAAAATGGTTTATCAAGAAGACTATTTATTACGGAGGTAAGTGTAGGTTTATGTTGGTTCTGGATCGTCGTGGTGACAGTGGGGTGATGAGGAGTGAGGAAATAACGGATGAAACGAGTATATTCAGCGGACAACACTATAATCATAAAGGAATTGTCAGGTTTTCGTCATAATCACAAGCAAGGTTTCCCCGTGTAAGGACCCAGGCGGCGATGACCGTCATCGGCTGCTCGAGGAGACAAAATGAGAGTAATAACTCAGCTCATTAGAGTTTCCCCTCCGGATTAGGACACAAGCGACAGCCCACAAGGTTATGCCCCCCGCTGCCTCACTCCAGCCAATCAGCTCCCTCGAACCCAGTCGCGTGGGAGCCCCGCTGTCCAGCTGTGTGTCCTGATTGGTTGATCACCGATTTATGACCGCCTCTCCGGTCAGATATTAAGTTCTTGAGATTTTATTAGATAATTATAGATTGCTGGCGTTAGATATTGTAAATTATTGATGTAGTGAGTTGCCTAACGAGCGGGTCGGCGGTCTGAGCCTCACGACGACCCGGAGAGCCGCTCCTGCTCCGCCGCTGCCATGTGTTACCTACCGTCACACGACGACACGCGGCCACCTACCTGTAGCAGAACACACACGGCCACCTACCTCTAGCAGAGCACACATGGCCACCTACCTCTAGCAGAGCACACTGGACATACGGCCACCTAACTGTGGCAGGGCACGGGACATGCACCAGCCGAAGGACGACAAGCGAGAGCAGGAGATAACAGAACACGACAGGCAGGACACGCAAAACAGGTGTAGTGAGGAGATACTGGAGCACTGATGAGAACTATCAAAGACTACCGCCACAACAGTGATAATATATTACAATTAATATAATTTTATTATTACTATTATTATTATTATTACTGTGGTTGTTGCAGCTGTTTTTCACTGATAGTGTTGTTTTTATAAGTTATTTCCATTATTATTATTATTATTATTATTATTATTATTATTATTAGCAGTAATAGTAGTGGAGGTAATAATAATAATAATAGCAGCAAAAATTAGATACTTCACAAAATTATTTAAAATAACAAAGACCTATGTAAAGAATATCCATGACCGTCAACAAACAGAGTTACGGGGGGAAATGTCCAACACACACACATCCACCCACCCCACCCACAAACCCTCTCACGCATCCAAACACACACAAACACACACACACACAATCTAACAAGTAACTGACGAGCAGATATTGCCAGATGTACACACTAGTATTAAAAAAAAGTGTTAGAAACATAGGACCACGAGAAAAAAGAAGAGGATGTTGTGAGGATAATAACACACAAGGAACAATTATTGACTATCAGGCTCACTTGTGTATGATGTAAAGTGATAAAAAAAAGAGAGAGAGAGGTTTGAGGAATAATGTCCGAGGAAGAAGAGGTGTTTTGATTACTGTTGAATGGCTCTAAATCTGCTCTAAATATTATAATCATAAAAGTTAATTCTGGGATTCTGAAGATAAACACGAGACCGATGCAGTTTTTACAGAGTGGCATTATAGTAAATATATAACCATATGCACGAATATTATGTCGATTTATATATTCATTCAGTTTTTTTTTATCTATTTATTTATTTATTCATATAAGGTTCATATAATAGAGGTACATGCCTGAAGTATACCCATGTTGGAGGAGACAATACGAGCTCAGTCCACAGTGCACATACAGTCACATGCTCGATTCTTAAGGGAGAAAGAGTCGGGTTAAGTGACGGAACCCGAGTCATGGCTGTAGATCTCCGAAGACACGTTGAGAATGAGAATGGGTATGATTATGTCCTAGAAGTGTGGGGAGGACTCAGGACAGCTTGACCCTCAGTCCAGTCACTTGTATCACGTATTATGAACCACATCAGCTGAAGTTGAGATTGAATTTCAACTCCTTTACTATCCCAGAGCAAACGAGTGCCACCAATGAAGTGGCTAATCACATCCCCCACCTCTTCAAGCATTAAAATCAATTGGATTCATCAACCTTGTTTAAAAGAACCGACGACTAGAATCTAGTTACCACGCTTCCAACAGAATTTTAGTTACCGAGCGGAAACATTTGTCTACAGAAGGAGGGAAACAGCCAGCACCACCCTGAGTATATCCTCCCACCCAAACCTTTGTGGTCGAGGGAATGAAAATATTATCCACATTCACCGTCTACTTAAGAAGAGCCTCTGACATTACCGAAATACAACGTAATTACATAAAACCCTCGTCATGAGCGATAATACTATCAATAATATTATAATAACAATATTTAATGGCCAACACAATGATGGCGCGGATCAAGGTGGTACAGATATGATAGTTCAGAACTCCAGGCAATAACATCCCTAATAACGGAGTAATTTCCTATCAAAAATTTCTTCCAAATCTCTGGAGCTGTGACGATATTTGATAAAAATTTCCCGGGAATTATATCTTCATAAATATCCCGGAACTGCTTATCGAGCTTCGCAATAAAAGAACAAGTTAGAGGCAATAGTTATTTGGTACATGTAACTTGGGAACACCGCACCTCACCAAGTTGTCTCCACCTCAGCAAATTTTCTCCTTCTCCTGAATTGTAAAAGTGAGTTATTTAGAGAATATATAGCCAGAATATATAGCCAGAATACGATACTTTGAACTTCTCTACTTTCCCTTCGCTATAGTGAGTTATATACATCATGATATAGAGAAACACGGCACCTCAATCAACTCTCTTGTTTACCCTAGCTGTAAGGTAAACTCACCACCATCAACTATAGATAGATTATGATTTACCTGTTGACGAGAACTTGGCGATAACTCTCCTTAAATTAACAAGATGTAATTGAAAATAAAATCTATGTATGTGCTGATGATTTGCCCACGATTTTATGTGTGTTATGAAGCACCAAAAATTATCATAAGTTTCATCACTATTTTAACTCCAGACATATATCACACCTGCCACTTATCACACCTGGTGCCTATCACACCTGTCACACATCACATTTGACACATACCACACCTGACTAATCTGTAAGTGTTGCACCTCAATCACCTGACTATTACTGAACATATTTTTACACAGCCTAAGTCAGTCACATTTTCTTTACCGAGGAACAATTTTATATTCTTTTGTTCTTCCTGTTTTCGTTAAGTATTATTCTTTAGTTCCATCCTGGTATAAATCATCAAATTATTTTTGTTTTCTAAGTTGGATTCTTTTTGCACATCTGTAACCGTGTGGGGGCAATGACTGCTCCATCAATATGAGTAGTATGCGTTATTCATATTAGCTCCCCCTTACACACACACACACACACACACACACACACACTATCTATCTATCTATCTATCTATCTAGGTCAATTGCTCTCATATTAACCCTTCCATCACCACAACTACTACTCTTACATACAATACATAATAATAAATCTTCTCCCGCCTCTTCACATACTAAAATGTACTTCAAAAACTTTCCTCCATCAACCATCCTTCTCCACCGTGTTGTAAGACTGATTATTATCGTATGTCTAACGTAACAGCTGGCACCAACACGACCTCCTCCCCCACCATCACGACCCTTCTCCTCCTCCTCCTCCACGACCCCCTACTGAGGCTACCGGTCGTACTTCCACACAACAATCAGTTGGCAACGACCCCAGACCGACCAACATCAAAATTCCACAAGAAACGACGCGACATTTGACCAGGTACAAGAGAGGTGATTGGAATATTAATATAGTTACAGCTTCATTATCTCCCTCTCTGGACTGTGTTATAAGGACCTGTAGACGGAGATGAGAGATTACGAAAGACGCCTTCTGCTAACTCGCTCCTGTTGTGTTACTCGGCGTATCTCAGTGACGCTGTAGCCCGCTGTGATCAAAATGTAGATTATGTAAACAGAAGAGAGATGATGTACTTTACGTCGACTTAATATTATATAAAACGACATACACGTTGTCTCTCATCTGTAATACATCACGTGATAACCTGAGGATACGTCTCGTGAGAATGACTTGAGAATCACCAGTGTAAGTCAGTCCTCCAGCACTCTTACACTCCTCTTATACACTACACGTCAACAAGCTCTATTCTGTATAAATTGTTTCTCATTTAAACTACTCTCCACATGAACAAAAGAACCTATAACCCTGTGTCCCTAACATTTGACACTGCCTCTTGACATAACCCCGCCCCTACCCCGTGACACTATCCTTGACATCATCCTTCGCCAAAATCATTGACATTATTCCGCAACATTACTCCACGACACTACCCCACGCTATTACCCAGGAACACCACTCCGTAACACCAACTCAGAACACCACCACCTCGCGCAAGTACCCAGCAACACCACCCGGCACCATTACGCAACACCAACCCACACCACTACACAGCAACACCACCACCACCACCACTTTGCACCACTACCCCCCCACCCCCCTTAAAAAACAACCTCACGAGAAAAATAATACACGGGAAAGCTTTTAAATTAACCTCCTCTGCATGACCACTTTTTCGCAAATTACAGATAGTTAGGAATGCCATGTTAATGAGCGCGTCAGGAAAAACAAAACGATGACATTAAACGAGGAATGTTGGTGGGAGTCGACCCAGCCACAAGAGGGGTTCCCACCGCCCTACACGACCTGCCGCTTACTACCTAGGGAGAGAAAAGTCTCTTACTAGTCCATAAAGCAGGAGGAACTGTACTGTACATGTCTCTTGTTGGTTCACAAAACAACATTAAGATATTTCTTGTTCGTTCACGCAAGAAGAAGTAAAATATGTCTCTTCTAGTCCATACAGCAAGAGCTCTAAGTTTCTTGCTTGTTGACATAGCAAAATGTAGATGTCTCTCGTTACCCCAGACAACAGCAGCGAGAGAAGAACGTCTCTTGTTAGTCTACATAGCAAGAGGTGGACCGAAACAGAAAATATGTGATTGGTAAGATATTTGGTTGGTAAGTTATTTGGTCGGTAGAGAGGATCTGAAATGTGACCTTGCAGTTTGATCTTGGACACAGGGTCTCTGACGTATCTACAAAATACATAAGACAAGATGTGATTAACAATAAACTACACATTTATTTTTTATTGAATTTTTGTGTCTCCTTTTCTATCATCTTTAGAAACTGGCCAAAATATCTTCAAGAGAAAGAAGGTACAAATTGGCCCATTAATCATAACAATTTCTCGACAGCTTGGAAGCATAGTCTATTACCAACAATATCTAAGATTATTATAGTGTTAACTGTGTTTAGTTAACCAAAACGAGCCTTTCTGACCTAACTGATAAAGAATTTTGTGCGTGAGTGATGTTTTTTTTTCTGGTTTACCAAGATTGGATAATAACAATACAGCATGTGTGTGTGTGTGTGTGTGTGTGTGTGTGTGTGTGTGTGTGTGTGTGTGTGTGTGTGTGTGTGTGTGTGTGTAACAATAATCAGTTTCTTATTGCTGTACACATTATCCGACAGTCACAGTATAATTACCTCCACAACACGCCTTGGAAGTGAGAGCCAACACACTACATTTATCGAGGCAGTATTAGCAACTATTAACCCCAACGATTATGAGTCTTCTAATTAGCCCCAATGTATTAATGTATTATGAAGTCGTTATATCCACCAGCTGATCAGTTTCAGAGTGGTCGAATTACCTGTACTACACTATTCCAACGTTCGAGTTATCCTAATGGCTTTTTTCGAACACTTTCCGTACGTTTACATTCAGTGACATTATTCATACTGCTACAATATTTTTAAATTTACCCCGACAGTATTTTTCGAACATTTATTGAGTGTTCGAATCTTACTAAAAGGGAAGAGAGTTTACTGGGATAGTGTTCAAAACTATCCTCTAGGTATATTTGGAATTTATGAAGGTTTACGAACTGCTTTGGAGTATACGAACGGCTTTGGAGTATACGAACTACCAATCTAGCATTATTCGAACGCGTAATATTTATATGGCGCCCTAAAAGAGTCCGATTTAGTAACCGTGGCTAAGTGATTACATATGGTATAATCAAACAGCTTTTAAATCGGCCATATTAAAAGTACATACTAAACGAACTTCCTATAGTCACTCTCAAAGCATTTTCCGAACAAAGTCACCTAAACAAAACATATTGGTCACCTGAAGGACATTTTTCGAACAGTTGAATACCCAAATTATCAGCCAACTACCATTCAAAACCTCCCGACATTTTTTCGAAAGGTTTGAGAGTGTTCGAATTTGTAACATGGGAGGAAGGTGGAAGTGGAGTTAGTGTGAGTATCGGCGGCCATGCTGGGCGCGGCGTGGCGGCGTCCACTCCACCTGATAATGATGATATTATGCGCACAATTAACGATGGAACATGCGACCCCAGCGATGGTCGTGCGGCCTGACTCCATTACTCTCTTTATGGGGGTTTATATGCGTCCTCGGTGATGTTAGTGCTGGTGGTGGTAGTGGTGGTGTGGTGGTTGTGGTGGTGGTTAGAGGAGATAGTGGTAGGTGGTTGGAGGCTTCAACGAGGGTGAGAGAGACAGACGAGGAGTGTGAGGAAGACGGAAGGCGTCTGGGGGAGTGGGGAGGATTGTGACTGAGGCTTCGAGGAGTGTGAAGGTGAGGTCGAGAGAAGTGTGAGGAAGAAGAGGGAATTGTGAGATGGAGAAGAAGTGTGTGTGAACCAGTTTTGAAGCAAGGTTGTGAGTTTGTGAGTGTGTGAGCAATCTTAGGAGTACGGGATCTTCGAATAAATTACAGGAAAAAATAGTATGTCATATTATAAGAGCAGAATCAGAAATCTAGTAAGCAAAAACAACTAAATTACTTGTATCCTGTTTGAGATCTGAACGACAGAACAATAAAACCAATTAAATAAATAAATAATACAAAATAAATAAATAAATAAATAAAACACGACAAATGATAACAAACACAAAAATCGAAATACAAATAAAAAACGGAATAATAAATCGAAAAACCAAGAAAAATAAAACAATAAGTCGAATAAAAATAAAAATTGGAAGAATAAATCGAAAAGGTTGGACCAAAAATCAACAGCAGAATTATAAACAAACATTAGGTCTTTGAGAAACTTTTGCCAACAGGTGTGATAAGCAAAAGAACTGATAACATATTAATGCATCTCGGTATGGCGTTAATACAAGCAACAGATTAACCCAGGTAACATCCACAGGTGTTTGTCTGTTTATATAAGGCACCTAGAGGAAGGCCCAAACCCACTATGAGATCGCATGGGAATTAGTTACTTTAAATAATAATGTGAGGAAATGAGGCCTCTTAGAAGGTTAATGATGTCGTGGATGGTGGAGATACACCTTGCAGAAGTGATTAAATTATATTAAACTAATTTGGGTAAGTTTGAGATAAGCAATAAAATGAACAGCATAAATGACTTGGCTGACCAAAATCCTTTACGATGAGGTTCGTATGGTGTAATAATGAACAGGTGGGCTGCATACCTTTTAACGCCATTATCACCATTTGTTTACCATTGTTATTATCATTAATCCTTGAGGGTAAACTGATGCTTGTTCGTCATGTTTTATCTCTGCAATGTTGTAAAATTATCAGAGGACACGAATCAACCTAACCTAACCTTACCTAACCGAACCTAACCTAACTTAACCGAACCTAAGCTAACCCAAACTATTTTATGGTCCACATGTTAAGTTATGTTGAGTTATGTAAGAATTGGTAGTGAATTTCATGAATCTTTACTACACTCTGGTAAGATTCCTTGTGTAAAGACGACGAGGATGTGTGAGTGTGGCGCCTCACTACCGATGTACATACATATATTTCTCACCCCCATGTTGCACACAACTAAAAAGATTTATCTATCATTCTCATCCTTATTTCTCACTTACTACTTGTAAATAATAATGACTTCCTATATAACGTTGAGGAAATCTAGTGGAAAAAAAATCTGGGGTTTATCCTTAAGTATTTTAACACCTGAACGAAAATCAAAGGAATAGTATCATCTCTATTTTCAACATTGATTCATTGTATATCAAAAGTGAACGTTCAACAGAGGTCACCCAACAATCACACTCTCCCGGCACTTCACACCCATCTTTGGCTGCCCTGATCACACGTACCCTAAGGCTCCACATTTTCCAAGTATAAATTCCATAGCCTTAAATACCCCGATGATCGTACCTGGGGTGAGGGGTAAGGCGTCGTGCCCTCCCAGGATACACTGTCAGGACTCCGTGCCCAAACTGTTCTATCCTACCCCCTCCTCTGTACCCAAACAAAACACATTTTGAGAATTCCATTGCCATTCAATATCAATCCTTTCGATGGTCACGTTTATAAGTGTGTGTGTGTGTGTGTGTGTGTGTGTGTGTGTGTGTGTGTGTGAACAAGATTTTTTTTTTACATTAAGATCATTCAACCAAATTTATTTACTAGTGCAATTTCTTTGTCTGCACATTTACCGATATTAATAATTTCAGCTAAAAACAAAAGTCAACATAAAAGAAACTAAATCTCTATCTTAATTTGTGGAGAAATGTATAACACGTCAATAAACCACACAACACCAAGCCTTATATTAAAATCATACAGTAGGCAGCAGGCCACCCAAAGTCTACTGCCTTAGTATAAATTTATTACACTGTGTGATTTAGTTTATCTTATTTCGCCTTTTAATCAAATATTTCACTACTGTCATGTTTATTCTCTGATCACAACGTGTAAACATAAACTCACCTCCACCATCTCTCAAACTTAACTCACCATCATCAACACAATCTCTCCTGTCTTAAATCAACAGCTACTTTTTTTTATCTATTAATGGATGAATTATTATCATCGTGTTTATGTACTCAGTCATGTAATCCTAACCTCGCATGGCTATATATTTCAAGCGGGCTGGAATTATGACCCGATAAAACCCCATTAAGGATGCCTGCTGTCGCTAAGCAGTCTTCCTCCCCACCCCCTCAACACCCCCACAACACTGCAGGGTTAAGGAGAGTTTAGTGTAAAATGCAACACGAGACGACAACGTTGACGACTACACCAGGATGACCGCCCCAGAGGAACCAGAGTCAGTTGTTACGGTTACTGAGTGTAGCCTTACGCCCTTACACCTGCTGAGAGAGAGAGAGAGAGAGAGAGAGAGAGAGAGAGAGTTGCCCTGTGGGTTTGAATCCTGGCAATGACCGGCAGGGCGACGTCCCGTGCCAGGTCACGTTGTCAGGGGAAGGTTCAACTGTGGGAGGTACTGAGCGCAAGAAGAAGAAGAAGAAGAAGAAGAAGAATGAAAATAAGTAAACTAATACGAAGAAAAGAGAAAGAAGCAAAATACAAAACAACAACAAGACAAAGAAGAAGTGAGAAGACTGAAAAAGCGACCGATGATAACGGAATTGAATAAGACAAGGGGAAAGATTAGAAAGCGAACAAGGAGGAGACAACACGGGAGAACACCGAGATATAGATGACGAGGGTGGCGGTGAGGGGTGAGAGAGGGTTGAGGGAGGGGGTGATGGAGGGAAGGGGGGGGAGGAAAGGGGACCAAGCTTCTGAATATATGTAAGTTGGTTCCGAATTGTCTCTCTCTCATATCCTTAACTGTAATTATATCAGTACCTGTATTTGTGACTGTACCTCTAATTATACCTGTAACTATAATTGTTTCTTTACCTGTATTTGTATCTATACCTTTGTATTGTATCTCCAAAGGAACCTATTACACAGAAGTATTTAATTATGTCTGAAAACACCAGCTGAGGGTAATTCAAGTTCAGCCCATGTTATCATTGGCCCTCTGTACCTCTGCGATAAATCCTAGTCTGGGCGTCTTGTCTGAGTGCCCGGGAGATCTTGGTCTTTGAGGTCCGAATGCCTGAGTCTTTATTGTACAGATGAACCAGGAGTTCCTTTACACCTGGGCTATCAAGACTCCAATTCGTTTACCTCCGATTTATTTATTTATCCAAAGGGTCTGAGGAGAGAGAGAGAGAGAGAGAGAGAGAGAGAGAGAGAGAGAGAGAGAGAGAGAGAGAGAGAGAGAGAGAGAGAGAGAGAGAGAGAGAGAGAGAGAGAAATAATAATAAAACAACGAAGACTAAAAAAGAAGAAAAAGAAGAGAATAGGAGGAGGAGGAAGAGAACAGGGGAACACTTAACAGAGTGATGGGGCAGAATAAGTCCCGGAGATTCGAAACATGGTACTGACCCTAAGCTGTGAGAGATGAGGTGTGTGTGTGTGTGTGTGTGTGTGATAATGAGGTTGAATGACACACACACACACACACACACACACACAAACATACAATGAGGCAGAATGACACATACAGACACATAGAGAGACATACACACAGAATACCATGAACAACGAGAGAGAGAGAGAGAGAGAGAGAGAGAGAGAGAGAGAAACCCCCCTCCCCACCACAGGAACACCAGCCCCGTGAGTGATGACTGGGTGGGAGTCTGTCAGCCGACGTGACTCACAGAGAAAGATAAACGGACTGGAATGGGTGTGAACAGTGAGGAGAGAGAGAGAGAGAGAGAGAGAGAGAGAGAGAGAGAGAGAGAGAGAGAGAGAGAGAGAGAGAGAGAGAGAGAGAGAGAGAGAGAGAGAGAGAGACGGATATAAATTAGAGAAATAATATATCAAAACGAAGAGAGAATGAAAGACAGAAAGATGGTGGTGGTAGTGATGGTAATGATGGAAATATTGATGGTGGTAGTAATGATAGTGATAGTGGTGGTGGTGGTAATAGTAGTGATGGTGGTGAAAGTAATAGTAATGGTGGTGATGGTGGCGATAGTAGTGATGATGGTAGTGGTAGTGTTGGTAGTGGTGGTGGTGGTGTTGATGATGTGATCGTTTAGACCGTCGTGACTACAGCAGAAAGGGGGGACCTGTGGCCTGAGTGTTGGAGCGACGGGTGATGGATTGGCGCTGGTGAGACACATGCAAAGTTTTCCGACTGGTCAAGAGTTATAATGAGATCTGTTGTGGGTTTGGATTGATGCATTGTCTTGTGTTGCTCTCCGACTTTATTATTCCCACTTAACAAGGCTCTTCTGTTGTAATGGTTGAGGTAAATTGATATTTTTCATGCGTGGAGAGGGTGGGGTGGGGTGGGGTGGAGGGAGAGATAGAGAGGGTGGGTGGATGGGTGAGTGGGTAGGTAGAGGTTGGGTGAACGTGAAGAGAGAGTTGGATGAGTGGGAATGTGGGTGAGTGATATAAGCGAGTGAGTGGGGACAGGATGGGTGAGTGGGTGTTTGAATGGAGTGAGAGAGGAGGGAGGGAGTGGGTGGGTGGGTGGGTGGGTGGGTGGGCAAGAGGAGAGTGTGTATTACACTATGTAACCTCATAATGGCTGACCATGAACCACAGGGGTAGGTTGCCCCCCCCCCCCACACCCACACTGTTAAGATCAAGCAAACTCATTGTGGATAAATGGTACAGTCGTGCAGTAATACAGTGATACAGTGAACCAAAAGTTATACATATTAATACAATTATACGATGATACGATAATACAGTGATACATTTTGATATAGTTACACAGTGATACAGTTATACAATGATACAACAATACAGTGATAGTTATGCAATGATACATATAATACAATGATACAGTGATGCAGCTATACAGATACAAGAATAGAATGATACAGACATACAATAATACAGCCAGACAACAATAGTGTTAGTTATACAAATAAAACAATACAGTGGTTTCAATCGTACAATAATACAACACTACAGTACTACAGTCATACAAAAATACAGTGGTACAGTCATACACTATTACCCCACAAACTATAGGTCATCTGAGGCAGTGAACAGTACAGTGAGACACGGGGGTCAGGCAGCGGGGGGTGATGGATGGCAGCGTTAAGTTGGACCAATAACTATACAGTACACTTAAGTCTATGACCTTTTACACTTGGGTCATTTACACTTGAGTCTGTGACCTTTTACACTTGAGTCATTTACACTTAAGTCTGTGACCTTGTACACTTGAGTCATGTACACTTGAATCTGTGACTTTGTACACGTGAGTCATGTACACTTGAGTCTGTGACCTTGTACACTTGAGTCATGTACACTTGAGTCTGTGACCTTGTACACTTGAGTCTATGATCTTGTTGTACACTTACGTCTATGAGCGGAATAAGTTGCTTAAATTTGTGGGTATTGAGAGAGAGAGAGAGAGTCAAGATAGGCACCTCAATGTGTTCCGTCAGAGAGACACGTCCATCCATCAAGGGCGTGTCCCCCCCCTACCCACTCGCCTAACCCTCACCACCCACAACCTCTCACAACCAAAATGAAACCCGTAATTATTACCTCCAACACACGTAAATATAGAGAACGTAGGGGAGGAGAAGAGGAAGAGGAGGGGGGGAAGTATTACTCTTGCTCGATCCGGTGTTGTATAATATTTACACCAAAAACAACCATTCATATTTTGGGTTGAATTTTAGTTAAACCCCAAAAAATAAACTTTCCTAACTGACTAACTGAGAATGTTTTTCCTCGGGGATTTTTTCTTTTGCGAGGAGGGAACTAATGCTGTACATCTCCTTATATACACTATCAGAGGTAGGAATTATCCCACATTAACGCAGCTATAACTAAAAACAGGAACACAAAACAATAAAGAGAAAGTTATAGACAAAAAAGTGTATCGTATATAATTTTTTTTATATACCTTTATATCATCCCAGAAAAAAAATTAAATAAAAAAAAATGTGTAATGAATATATCTGTTATATACCAACATATACTTATATAAGAACCTCGGAAATATAACGTAATTTACAAAAATACTTATAGCATAATAATTTTTATATACCTATACATATAACACTACCCTATACCATACCTATATAATGTATACCTTCCCTCAAAATATTTTATACATAACACAATACACAGACATTTATATAGCGTATAAAATATGTATATACCAACCTAAATAAAGCAAAAAAATTAATACCAAGTAAAAAAAAAACCAATGAGGGTAAATGTGTTTTTCCAGGAGCGTCTTTGATGGAGATGACAGATTTAATATCATTATGCAAGTCACGTTCCTTATACTTCCTCAGCAAGACTTAAGTGTCGTTAATTTTCAGATGCAAATTTTCACGAGAAGAAAGGAATGAGTTTGGGAGAGAAGGACACCTCGTAGGTCGTAACATTAAAAGTTATTAAGGCGTAATTTTACATGTTTACGGTCTTATTGAAATTAAAATGTCAAGTGCGCAGTAGTTAATATATTTCAAGATAATTAAAACAAAATTAAACAAGAAGCAAGAAAGGGGGGGTTTAATCTTCAAGTTGGAGGAGGAGGAGGAGGAGACTGAAGGGGTAAACTGGGTCTTACTCAAGTGGAGGAGGAGGAGTGTTTGGTGAAGTACTGTTAGTAGTGGTAGTGGTGAATTATTATTATTATTATTATTATTATTATTAGTATTATTATTACTGTAGAAGTAGTAGGAGGAGGAGGAGGAGGAGGAGGAGGAGGAGGAGGAGGAGGAGGAGGAAGAATGTTTATTAAGACGCAGCAATATTAACACAGAAAAACCTGGGAGTAAGACCAATCAACTAACACCTACACACCTTATCTAGAAGAACACGTAAAAAAAAAAACCCCAGCAGGATATGAACCAAGAACTCCAACAAAGACTCGCCAGACAACGACAACAACATATAGTTCCCCCAAAAGCTATAACCAAAGAACAAAGGGACCAGCATCACCCCCCAAATCATCATGGCTCGTGGTGAAGCAAAAATTGACAACCTCAATGAACCAGAATCAACCTTAAAACCACTGAACATGGCAGTAGGTGAGCTGTCCCTTGACCACCAATCTCCTTTTTTTTTTTTAATTTTCTTCCTCTATCAAAAAAGTGTAGGATTAGCCCCTGTATAGTTTATAATCCGCTCTATGTCTCTCTTATTTCCTGTTATGGGTGTTATTTTGCGTCATCACCTGTCGTTCCAGTGTGGCAGTAAGTACATCCATCACTGTGTTACATATATGCACCCTGAGACACTCGTTGTTTGAGGATATGGTATATGAGATTTGTGTTACCGTTGTTGTATATCACAGGGCTCCTCCACGTATAAAGCTCCAGTGTTAGATGATATGTGATACAATGATTGTTATTTTTTTTTTATTCTTACTTAATCATGGAAGTCCGTCTGATTCTTACTGGGTTTTTTATTTATTATTGTAGGTATTATATTTAGGATCGGCCACACTCTTTCCTATATACCCTTGATTGAAACATGGTGTGGTAACGTCTCTCTCTCTGAAACCCTTTGGATAACTAAAAATAAAAAACTCAGAGGTAAATGAATTGGAGTCTTGATAGTCCAGGTGTAAAGGAACTCCCGGTTCATCTGTACAATAAAGACTTAGGCATTCGGATCTCAAAGACCAAGTTCTCCCGGGCACTCAGACAAGACACTCTTTAGTTCAAGACGCCCAGACTAGGATTTATCATATAGTTACAGAGGGCCAATGATAACATGGTAGAACTTGAATTGACGTAAGGAAATTATATACAATATTATGTATTTGTCATGCAGGTATACGATGAAAATTTTGATTATTCGGAATTTATAAAAACAACAGGAACACACATAAAGTAGATCAATTTTCCTCAGACAACCACCGACTTTCACCCGACACACTGAGAGCTCCTCCACACCCTGGCAGGAGGTCGGCCACGCCTGCGGTACTGGGGCGGGTCATCCACGTTACACGACCTGCTATCCTCTGACGGTTACCTGTGTGGCTTAATGATACGAAGGAAGGTAAAGAATTGGGGTTATTTTCTGACTGAATCGTGAGTTGATTTCTCCTCTTTGTATTTAAAAGTGTGTTATCCATCAATGAACATCCGCGTTGGCTTAGTGGGGCGAACAGTGGGGTGAAGGAGTGGTCTGATTCTTTGGGTGAGATCTCTCTCTCTCTCTCTCTCTCTCTCTCTCTCTCTCTCTCTCTCTCTCTCTCTCTCTGTTTTTCGTTAGATTTCTAATGCTTCTCCTCTTTCTCCATCATCGCTTCCTTAGTCAATGCCTATGTTTTTCTTTGTTCGTTCTTCTCTCTCTCCATCTTTGCCTTTCTGTTTGTTTACGTTTCTGCTTTTTATGTATTTCATTATATGCCTTTTTCCTTCTTTTCTTATGGTGATGTTGTGTTTTTTTAATTCCTATTTTAACAGATACGTCACTGTCATCTCAATTCTATTTCGTATCGTTTTAATGTTTACGTTTTTCAGATCTCATCCTTACACGACATGGCAGTGCAGGCAGTTTGGTTCCTATGTGCTACTTGAGAGGCGATGGAACAGGGTGGTCCTACCGCTAACCACCGTGAAATGGAAATAATGCCGCTAATGAACAGGTTGAGTAAATGGCACTAATGGGTAAAAGCGAGGCCTTAAACGACCCATTTTGTGAATTATATGGTTGTGTTCTGCCCTGTTATTTTAGACTTTCCTTTTGGGGTAACTGAGCTGAACTTCCATGTTAAGGCATCGACCCCCCACGCCCTTGACCCGTCACATTGGGCCCTGAGACACACCCATCAAGGGATTCATTTCACGTTTAAAGAGTCACAATGGGAACATTTATCCTGTTATTTAAAGATATTGCACTATAGTAAGAAACGTCTCTATTTTCATTACTTCCTCTAGATTCTAGTAGATTAGCTGAGTAAATATAAACTAAATACATCCGATCACAATATCAAGATAATAGAATAAAATACAAAACAAGACATAATAGAAAATTTATACAGAGACACGTTCATTGAGGTAAGATACAGACACGTTCATTGAGGTAAGATACAGACACATTCATTGAGGTAAGATACAGACACGTTCATTGAGGTAAGATACAGACACATTCATTGAGGTAAGATACAGACACGTTCATTGAGGTAAGATATAGACACGTTCATTGAGGTAAGATACAGACACGTTCATTGAGGTAAGATACAGACACGTTCATTGAGGTAAGATACAGACACGTTCATTGAGGTAAGATACAGACACGTTCATTGAGGTAAGATACAGACACGTTCATTGAGGTAAGATACAGACACGTTCATTGAGGTAAGATACAGACACGTTCATTGAGGTAAGATATAGACACGTTCATTGAGGTAAGATACAGACACGTTCATTGAGGTAAGATACAGACACGTTCATTGAGGTATGATACAGACACGTTCATTGAGGTAAGATACAGACACGTTCATTGAGGTAAGAGACACATACTAACCATCCAACAGATACATGTGTAAGATACATGTAACATACCGGGTGGTTCTGGGTATGGTACTATGGTTGTGGGTGGTTGGGTGATTAAATACGATATATACCATACTGTAAGGTTGACGGAAGGTTGGGAACGGTTGACAGTTGTCGAATGGCTGACTGGGTGACTGGTAAACAAATAAAGCCTTAATCTAACCTCTTCCATAACTTATTTCTTACACTATGCAAATAATTTCTTAATTTTTTGTAATGTTCTTTGGACTTTATGATCTTTCTTATTATGATGCTTTAGCCGAGTCGAACTGCCCTGGAAGAGTTATTAGGGCCGATCGTCTTATTCATAGTCAGTTTACAAAGAGGTATTCCCACACCCAGTACTAACCCCAGCGAACACCATCATGCGACCTGCTACCCTGCCTCCCCCCCCCCCCACAACCCACCCGCCTTCCTTTCTGAAATGCCGAGTTTCACCTCTGAGCTGCCAGTGTCATGCCAACCTTATCATGAATCTTTAGTGTCATTTTACCTGTACATCTAAGGATCTCGTCAACCCCTTCCAAAATTTACCCAAGACCAAAGAGTGCCTTTGGAGTCCTCCCACCGCAGTACTCATCAGTCATCACCCTTCAGAACAGCAATAAGTGTAGGTGTAGATGTTTACTCTTCTTACACACTTACTGTACACCCTAATCTTCCATAAAGGCAAGTGTCTGTGAGCCGCTCCTGAGCAGAAACGCCCATAATCTCCATGGCTGCCCTCACATCCTCCACGGGAGACACAAGTTGTATCCAGGCACTCCTTCCACTCCCGTACACAACGTCCTCCACGCCCTTCTCACGCCTATACATCAACATCCTGAATGGGTACCCATCCATTCTCCCTTCAACATTTAGTGTGTGTGTGTGTGTGTGTGTGTGTGTGTGTGTGTGTGTGTGTGTGTGTCCCCGCACCCTCCATAATCACACACCCACTCCTCCTCCCTCTCTTAGTACCATACACTAACCCTACCTCTCCACACCAACTACCACACACCAGTAACAGGAGCTAGGTAAGCGCCTCTCCATGCCCATACACCCACGCCTTTTATGGGCACGCAAACACATCAGCAATAGGTGTGGGCAAACACCTCCCTAACGTCCTGCATCACGCCCTCTATGGCTACACAAACACAGCAAACCTAAGTATGGGTGACCACGCCCACACACCCACAGCAACAGTGGATGTGGGTGATCGCCTCCCCCACAACCATACACCTACCTACCCACAGCAGCAGTAGGTGTGGGTGAGCGCCCCCTCCCTCAACCAATTCGTCACGAGGTGCGTGACGGTGTGTGAGAGGTGGAGTTCCCTGGCCCATGTTGCCTGTTGACTGCTGATGGATGGCACCCCACCCTCCATGCACATGCATTTTGCTGCCCACCTGCTGCTGCTGAGCATGGTAATGATGGTGACGATGGTGAGGGGCAGGACGACGGCCAGACTGGGAATGGTGATGGTGATGGCAGGGAAGGGTGATAATGGTGAGGGTACTGACAGTGATGGTTGGTTAGAGAAATAATGGTGATAGTTGCTACTATGATAAAGACAGTGGTTAGTGTAGTTGTGGTGTTGAACGTGGTGAGGTTACTTATGGTGGTAGTTTAAGGCAACGGTGAGTGTAAAGGTAGTAAAGTCACCAATGGATATGGTTAAGGTAGTGGTGATGGTGAGAATGCCAACGAGGGATCTTTGTTAGTAACTCCAAGAGACATTAATGGTGAAGGCAGAGAGGATGAGGGTGTTAATGGCTTCAATGGTGACCGTGGAGAGGGGGGGGGGGAGGAAATAAGGAAGGCGAGAGAGGGAGAGGGTGAGGGAGGGTTAAGAGATATGATGGGAGCGAGAACACTTGCCGGTGTAACGTTGCCATTGGTGAGATTGGTGATCTCATGGGCACTGGTGATGATACCTTAAGTGATGGTGAGATCAGCTTTAGAGAGGGTGGTGATGTCTTGGCTACCGATGATGACAAATTGAGCAGTATCAATAAAACAATGGTGAGATTGGTGAGCATTTCGATATTAATGATACTAAAAGCAGCGGTGACAGTAACATAGTAGTAACGTTTCTGGGGTCCGTGACGGTAAGGCTGACAATAATAACTTTGGTCCACGCAGTAACAGACTAAGAGTATACCTGAGACATAGATGAGAATGATCAGTAACGAAGAGTGGTATTGGAGGTGATAGGAGTGAAGGAAGCGAAGTAGGATATCAGTGTGCAGTACGTGCGCCCCCCCTCACACACACTCCATCAAGAGGACGTCACGACCACAC